>NW_015506381.1:204867-237966 GCF_001515645.1 Sinocyclocheilus grahami
TATGGATCCGCACGTCTCACGTCTTGTCAGCCCCGTTACAGAATACTCGGCCACACAAGGATCCAGCAGCTTCTTGGCCCCCGCACTAGGTTACGTTCACAAACGTCAAGTCACAGTTGATCGTCATGAGGCAAGTCAGGTCACAGTTGATCTTCCTCAGTCAAGTCTAGTCACCGCTGATCTTCCTGAGTCGAGTTTAGTAATGTCAAGTCACAGCTGACCTTCTAGAGTCTCGCCATGTCTCAGCTTTTCATCCAGATTCACGTCGCATCACAGCTGTTCATCCAGAGCCTCGTCACGTCTCAGCTGTTCGTCCAGAGTCACGTCACGTCACAGCTGACCTTCTAGAGTCTCGACACGTCTCAGCTATTCATCCAGAGTCTCGCCACCTCCGCTAGTCATCCAGATGCACGTCGCATCACAGCTGATCATCCAGAGTCATGTCACATCCTGTCTGTTGCACCCAGATTGTCGGGGTCGGTCCGTCGGTATCCCAGTCTGGTGTCCAGTGTGAGGGATGCACCTGTTCCGTTCCGGCCAAGGAGGCCGTCTATGAACTCTCTGTCTATCCTGTCACGACTAAGGAGACTGTTTGCGAACTCCCTGTTCGTCCTGTCACAGCTCTAGAGGCCGTTTGCGAACTCCCTGCTCGACTCCATGAAGATCTTCGCCTGTTTTCCTGGATTCTCCCTTTTAGCCTTGCCTCTGTGACTCTGTCTGCCAATCGTCGACCCACGCTAGCCCTAGGATTATTCTTGTGTCTTGCTCGCCATATACCTGTTTGACCCTGCCTGTCTTATGACCATGTCTCTGTCTTCTCCAAATAAAGCTTTGCTTATGGATCCGCACGTCTCATGTCTTGTCAGCCCCGTTACACTACTACTGGTAATCAGTAGTTTTATATTTAAATATATTTCCAATTACATATTTGAAATGTTGAAGCTCAGTACATTTAAAATATATTAATTCAAATGTAAATTTTAATAACACACTACAGGTAAAATTTTAACATAACATAACATATAATATAAATGTATAACTATTGTATGTTATAAAAATAACAATTATATAAATATAACAAGTATAGTGCTTTAGAGCAGTGGTTCCCAACCCTGGTCCTGGAGGCACCCCAACACTGCACGTTTTGCATGTCTCCTTAATCAAACACACCTGATTCAGGTCATCAGCTCATTAGTAGAGACTCCAAGACTTGAAATTTTTGTGTCAGAGAAAGGAGATATGCAAAATGTGCAGTGTTGGGGTGCCCCCAGGACCAGGGTTGGGAACTACTGCTTTAGAGCATGACAGAAGTTTATTAAAACAATGATTTCAAATGTATTTTAAAGTAAAACCTTTTAATTATTACAAAATTCACTTTTTAAAAGTGTGCTTAAGTGTGTTAGAATTATGAAACAGACAAGAAAGTAAATTTAGCCTTTCCTTTCCTGAATATTATATTATCTGAAAGTACAGGTTTTTAAGAATATACTTTCAATATTTGAAGTACACTACAAGTGCACATTCAGTACAATTAAGCACACTTCTGTGTCACAAGAACAACTGTCCATAAAGCAGGGAAGACCATCTGTATGTACACCATCAAACCAATCCAGGCCTCAAATTCTCAATATTAATGTTTTTGGTTATTTGTGCCGAAGAACCTGCAATGTTTCTCATTAACAGTGACTCTGCTGATTAAAACATTCATCTAAATCCGTTGCTAATCTGAGCAGCTTCCCTTCTCCTGCGGCTCACTCGGACACTTCAAATTAACCTTACAAAAGAAATTTTGCAGAGTAGGACATCCCTCACACAATCTGCAATTCCAGCATGACACTGGATTTATCCACATCACTAATTAGTCCATACACAGATGTGCAGTTTAATCACCACTGCCTTTGCCATGATCCTGTACCTGCCTGAGCAAATATTGACCGGCTTCTCAGAATGATAGTAATCAAACATCAAGTTCTCTCCAATTTGTCTGAACAGGTCCGTGAGCAAACACTCAAGCATTGCATGCACTGCATGAAGTCATGGAGACCTGATCGCAAGAATAAAGCTCCCATGATGCTGGGAAGATAACGTACTGGACTAAATTCTTGATGTATCTCATTTACTTAAGGATAAGATTTATTTTGCATGGATTAAATGAGCGTAGGCCGTGGAGGCCCTGCTTTAACTGACAGCTGTTAATCTGCATTACGTTGCTAGGCAAGGCCGTATGGCAGCAGGCAGGTAGGCAGCAAGCAGGTAAACAGTCTCATACTCCTCCCTCTTTATCGCTCTCAGGCCCCTTAACTACCCGGACATGGCCATCTCCACCCCCTTTACTCGCTTCTGCCAGCCTGCTGACAGCCAGTGTTGTGCATTACAACTGCGTGGCTCATGTTGTGCACTAAATAATAAATAAAGACCACCCCTATTGCACGCATAAAGGGCCAGAGGGCAGATTCAGTGGAAGCAAAAAGCGTGCCTGTGTTTATGCCACACTAAGCTATGAATACATCACTAATAATTGTGCTTGGCCTGTTCTGGTCTTATTGTCTCCAAACAAGGTGAGGATTATTGCGGGGATAGCAACAGTGCACTTACTCCACCACCACAATAGGCGTTAGGAATTGAGCTATTCACACCTACAAGTGAACGAGCGACTCCTTATGCGTCCCCAAACAAAAACAAACATTAGACTATTCACACCCCATGATAATCCACTACGGTCATTTATGTTGCTACCAAAATGCACATACAAATGAGTGGACTGGAAAATGAACAAAAGCCTGACCGTGAATAATCCAATAAGCCTCGAATGATTGTTTGTGCATTTTTAAAGCAGCATGTGACACGAAAGGCTAAATGTAGGAAGCGTCTGCCATAAGACTGCGAGTCGTATATATACATATATTACATTTTGTGAGTTTGAAATGGAATTGTGAAAACTGTAATATAAGACAACAGAAATTTTACAATCATGATAGGACAATGTGTGCTTTTGTTAAAACGTTACGAATTCCATTTAACAAAAACAAACAAAAAAAGAAATAGCATCTCACAAGTTAATTAGAAATAAGTAATAAAAATAGTTTGAAATGAACAAAAATATATGATTTTGTACATTTTAAGGTATATATATATATATATATATATATACACACACACACACACATATACATACATACTGTATATACCTTTGTTTGCTAACTGAGGTTACAGTGGGAATATATTCCACTGAAAATTTCAAAATGGAAGTGAAAATTTCCAAATGCAGGAAGTAATCGCCACGCTATTTCAGAATTACAGAATTAAAACCAAACCACAGTCCTACTCTTTCAAGTTCTATACCACCTTGCTACTTGAAATAACCTTAATGTGCAGAGAAAGTTGTTTTTTGCTCTAAGTCAACAGTCGTCAATAGAAAATAATAATTTACAAACAAATATTTAAATGACAAGTTTTCCAGAGTATCCTTCCATCCTACTTTTTAGACATGTATGCAACTTTGAATGACATTTTAGGTTAAATAAAAAACGTTTATTTTACTGCAAATTTTTAACTCTAGAAAAGTATTTAATTAGATGACATCCCAAAACATTGTCTGCCTTTGGCTTAACCTCACATTTTTTGGCCAAAAAAAATAAATTCTATTTAAAGTTTTAGTGTGTAACATTACTGCTGCCATTCATTCAAAAATTAATAAAAAGCATCTTACCAGGAATTATTAGAAATATGGTGAACATGAGCAGAAACATAGAGACTCCAACACATTCCATTTCTGCTATATAATCTCTAGAGGCTGTGTGACAAGAAAAGGGAACTGGTGACAGTATTTGCCAGGGAAATGAGTGAAGCTAGTTGAGGCCCCTCCCACGTGCCATTTGGACACATACACCTGGTCGATCTTCCAAAACACTGCTGTTACCCTGAGGGCCAGAGACAGTCTCACCGATACACATTCACTGCAGATATACACAGCTTAAACACACAGTGTCAGATCACATGAGGAAAGTTCACTTGAACAGTTGCGGTACACACACTCTGCTACAGGTGTGAAACCAGCGCAGACTGACATTCAAGTTCCAGACAGACACAGGGTCATTCAATGCACGGACATGCAAAGTTTCGCCTGAATCCATGCATGACTTAAGAAACAAAACAATGTTTTCAAGAATCATCACACACAAAGTCGGAGCAAAGCTTGAGATAAATAGCCAGAATTTAAGTGTCATTAAAGTCCACAGCTAGTATTAAAATAGCACTTCAAAAGGTCATTTGCAGAAATACTACCTAATCAAAAGGTTAAAGGGGTCATATGATGCGATTTCAAGTTTTCCGTCCTCTTTGGAGTGTTACAAGCTGTTCGTGAATAGATAAAATCCCTTAAGTTGCAAAGACTAAAGTCTCAAACCCAAAGAGATATTCTTTATAAAAGTTAAGACTGGTCCATGCCCTCCTAAAACGCCTCGTTTAAACACGCCCCCACATGTCTATGTCACAATGTGGGAAGATTTGCATAAAGCCGCCCAAATGTTCACACAAAGAAAGAACTAGGCCTAACTTTATTGTTGCTGCCACCGCCATGTCGTGAAGACGCTGTGTGTTTCGTTGCGAAAGCGAAACTATTTTGTTTGGCCTTCCAAAAGAGGACACGACTAAAAATCTGAAAGATGTGTGGAGCGCATTTTATGGAGGACTGTTTCCTGATCCTGGTGGAGTAGACTACAATGCCGGCTGTTCTGACTCACAGACTGTAAGTAAGTTTTCATATTTAAAGAATTTGCCACTGACGATTCAAACGCGAGTTTTGAGCAGTGTAGAGTAGCGCTTGTTGTTTGTCATTTCTCCGATCACAAATGCAGACATGGTTTTATGTTTACGCGGCACGATGCAATGCAACGCATAAAAAGACAGTATAAATCATTATAATCCGTAATTATGTCCCCACTGGATGCAACAAATGCCTAGTTTATAATGGGTTTTATTGGTTTTGTCTCGTCGCGCCGGGATACGGCATCACAGTATGGTAAGGGGCGTAACATTTCCGTCACACGCTTGAGGTATTCGGCCAATCACAACGCACTGGATACCTGGCCAATCAGAGCACACCTCGCTTTTCAGACCGATGAGCTTTGTAAAAATTTACGCGTTTCAGAAAGGTGGGGCATAGAGGAGAAACAATAATGTACAGTATGTGGAAAATAATGTTTTTTTTTTTACCTTAAACTGCATAAACACATTTCATTACACCAAATACACAAAATAATGTTCTTTTTAGCAACATCATATGACCCCTTTAATAATGGGGTTCATAAACCGCAGATTAACAATAATGTATCATAGGATTAATATATATAAGCACTACTGTTCAAAAGTTTTCAGATATTAATAGGTTAATTCAGCAAGGACACATTAAATTGATCAAAAGTGTCAATAAAGACGATGGTGTTCTTTCCAACTTTCTATTCATCAAAGAATCTGAATTTTTTTTTTTTTTAATTATCAGTTTTTACAAAAACCATTATAAGCAGCACAACTTTTTTACATGAGTAATAAAAAATTCAAGATTTGCCTTCACAGGAATAAACTGTTTTAAAATATTTTAAATGGTCATAATATTTTACAATAGAACTGTTTTACTGTATTTTTGATCAAATAAATGCAAACTTAGTGATCATTAGATACTTATTTAAAAACATTTAAAGATTTTACCAACCCCAAACTTTTGAACAGCATCAGTTTAGAACTTTGCATATTAGAATTGTATGCAGTTTTACCTTCTTTTTTTGTGGTGTTTTATTGCATTACAATGGAGAACATATTTATTTGATCCCCTGCTGATTTTGTAAGTTTGCCCACTTACAAAGAAATGAAGGGTCTGTAATTTTTATGGTAGGTTTATTTTAATGGATAGAGACAGAATATCAAACAAAAAATCCAGAAAAAACACATTATATAAAGGTTAGAAATTGATTTGCATTTCAGTGAGTGAAATAAGTTTTTGATCCCCTACCAACCAGCGAGAATTCTGGCTCCCACAGACTGGTTATGTGCTCATGTGGAACACAGATTAGTCCTGAAGTTACTCCTAATGTCAGCTCGTTAGGTGTATAAGACACCTGTCCACCGGCCTTGGTCTGGAGCTCCATGCAAGATCTTGCCTCATGGTGTAAGGATGATCATGAGAAAGGTGAGGGATTAGCCCAGAACTACACGGGAGGAGCTTGTTGATGATTTTAAGGCAGTTGGGACCACAGTTACTAAGCAAACCATTGGTAACACACTACGCCGCAATGGACTGAAATCCTGCAGCGCCCGCAAGGTCCCCCTGCTCAAGAAGGCGCAAGTACAGGCCCATTTAAAGTTTGCCAAAGAACATCTAAATGACTCAGAGAATGCTTGGGAGAAAGTGCTGTGGTCAGATGAGACCAAAATTTAGCTTTTTGCCATTAACTCGACTCGCCGTGTTTGGAGGGAGAGAAATGCTGACTATGACACCAAGAACACCATCCCTACAGTCAAACACAGAAGTGGAAACATTATGCTTTGGGGCTGTTTTTCTAGGGTACAGGACGACTTCACCGCATTGAGGGGCAAATGGATGGGGCCATGTACTGTAAAATCTTGGACGAGAACCTCCTTCCCTCAGCCAGAACACTGAAGATGGGTCATGGATGGGTCTTCCAGCATGACAATGACCCAAAACATATCGCCAAGGCAACAAAAGAATGGCTCAAGAAGTAGCACATTAAGGTCATGGAGTGGCCTAGCCAGTCTCCAGACCTCAATCCTATAGAAAATCTGTGGAGGGAGCCGAGACTTCGAGTTGCCAAACGACAGCCAAGAAATGTCAACAACAAAAAAAGGTCTTACCTCTGTGCTTGCCAACAAGGGTTTCTGCACCAAGTACTAAGTCATGTTTTGCTTGGGGATCAGATACTTATTTCACTCCCTGAAAAGCAAATCAATTTCTAACCTTTATATAATCTGTATTTTTCTGGATTTTTTGGTTGGCATTTTGTCTCTATCCATTAAAATAAACCTACCATAAAAATGAGACCCTTCACTTCTTTGTAAGTGGGCAAACTTACAAAATCAGCAGGGGATCAAATAAACATTTTCCCCACTGTACAATTAACAAATTGTGAACTCGCATTCAAAACTTGGGTAAAATATAGTTGTTTTGCCATGCCGCTGAAGATAAGTGCAGGAAACACAGGTTCGTTCTAATATCAGAGAAAGAAAACCATTGTCAGCTTCATAGGGAAACACAGAAGCATGAATTTTCTATAAATATTTATTGCAAATCAGTCGCATTTACAACCCGAAACCAGCATTTCTCATGCAGATCCACATCAGCACAAAGATACTGTACACAGGGCCGCCAGTGGTGTAAATGACCTTTATTTGGACTGAGAATCATCTGCTTAAAAAACAAACACAAACCTGACATAATGTACCCCACCCCCCTTTCAACTCCCCAACCACATGATCCTCTCATCCAAGTCGGCCACAAAGCCGCACGGTGCTAAGAAGCACCCACTTTTACGAGTCACTTTGACAAATATCTAAAGTTTTTTTCCCCCACAGTCCGGCAAGAGCTCAAGTCTCCATTCCCACTCCGAATTCCAGCTGCCTGTTGTGCAGGACACCACACTCACTAGTCCTTTAGTCCAAATCAAAGCCGGAAGTCTTCCTCTTTTTCTTTTTGCTGTGTTTCTTATGCTTCTTCTTTTTCTTTTTCTTCTTATACTTGTCCTGTAAATAGATAGAAGATTAAAAAAAACAGTCATTTATGAAGTTCTGTTTAGCGTATCCACTCTGAATAACATTTATGTAAGTGATGCGGGTAGCATGTTCAGTCATTTCCGCCCTCATGTGGACAAAAAACAATCTGCTTTAACTACGATACTGGTAGACTTACTGTAATTTTCTCCTTCTCTTCACTACTGTGTTTTTTCTTTTTGGACTCAGCCTAAAAAAAACGAGCACATTGACAGATAAGTTAAGCATGTCACGTGGTTTTTGCTGTGCTAAAACTATTTAATGACACATATTAAGGTCACAGAGCGTTTAAACACATTACATCTCTGTCTACATCAGACCCGTCTGAGGACTCTGAGTGACTCCTTTCAGCTTTCCTCTTCATTCGGCCATCCTTTTCATCCTTTCAAACAACATTTAATACATGATACGATACACTGCCGCATTGTTTTATTTTGTTCTTAAAAAAAGGTCTATTACACAAACAAAGGCTACATTTATTTGATCAAAAATACAATAAAAACAGTAATAGTGTAAAACATTATTACAAACTGAAATTTGTAGTTCATAGTAACATTAAAAAAAACACTTCAAAAACTCATGTCATGAAGGTAAATATAATTTTATAGTGTGATCTATTTCTTTAATGTCTTGAAATGAGTCTTGAGTACCTTGTCTATCTCTCCATCCAGTTTCTTCTTTTTCTTGGAAGACTCCTAGAGACAAAGGACATCAGGACTCAGTCTCACAAGTCTCTTCATTACCACCACAGCAATTCAGGTTTTTATGTTCATTTATTTCAGCACTGGAAATTAATATTGTTTCAGTTAAGCCAGATACTTCTTTAACTGGCAGGAACAATCTATTTAAACCGTGTCATTTTTTCCCCTTGCAGATAAACAAACAATACCCTGCTATCAGTCTCTGACTTGATGTCAGAGTCATCAGATGCTCGCCGGGCATTGGATCTTTTCCTCTTTTTCTTCTTTTTCACATTTTTCTTATCATCCTGAAAAGGCAGAAGAACAGAGAATATTCAGTGGTATGGTCATTTTACCAATGCATCCAAATAATGTACATATAAATATAACTACAAGCAAGACTTACATCATCTTCAGAGTCTGAGGAGGAACTGGAGGAGGAATCAGAACTCGATGAGGAGGAGGAGGAGGATGAGGAATGCTTGACCACACACAACAAAAGCAGAATTTGTTAGATTTTAAGTCACATAACACTGATCTGCCGACCCATGGATAACAGGCCAGATGGATACCAAATACTCTACAAATTCAAACCCTCCTTCCAATATGGGACATTATTTGAAACCAATATTCCACTTTTCCATTATCAGTTAATCTTTGGTTTACAGTTGCTTTAGATATGAAAATGGAGAGCTCTCCTCACCCTACTGGACTTTTTCTTCTTCTCCTTTTTCTGGAAAACACAAAGATAAATCAGGAAATTATAGATACATTTTAAATAGAACAACAAACCATAATAATAATAATAATAATAACAATAATTACATATTGTGATTGCCAATTTATCATAACTGATGTTGGATTAATGGTATTTGAGCGCAAAGTTGTAACACATACTGGAATATTTTCAAGCCATCCTCTGCCTTTATAAATCCCTATTTATTCCTCACTTTTGACATAGTACTTGGGATGAAATCCATAAAATATAGGATAAAACCTGACTGTACTTATATTTTATTAATGAGATCCCAGATTTCTACATTAACCCTTACCTCTTTCTTTTCCTTCTCCTTGTCTTTTTCTTTCTTTTCACCTCCACCAAGTACCTTCTCCCTGTTTTTCTCCAGCTCCTTCTTCCATCGCTGAGACAAACGAATTAAGGCACATAAGATCCAGAAAGCAGATCTGAGTCTATTGCAAATCCACTGACTCTAGTGAAGAAAAAAAACCTCTACCTTGTTCATTCTGTCTTCAAAATCAGCCAGGGCTCTGGAGCCTTTCTTTTTCTTTTCCAGCTGTTCTTTTACCTCCTCCCTGATATACAGAACAAACAGAGACACGCATAAAGAAATATGATCTTAAAAATCACATATATCCACAATTGATGCTTCGATTGTCTTCATACCATGATGGCCGTGGTCTGCTTAGATAATCCTGAATGGTGGTGCCATAGTTGGGAACAGGTCCTCTGGCTCTGGCAGCAGCTATTGGGTTCAAGTACGGCTGAAACACAATCAAATATTAAAATGCATAATCCATTTCATCAACAATCACAAGACATGCTTAATAAACACACCATTCAGCATCCACGTTTCACGTACAGGCTACTAAAATGAACGCATACTACATATTATTTCGCTTTGACAGAAAACCAGTTTAAAAAGACTAATGCATTGCTTTTCATATGCTCACCATAAATACAGCAGCAAACATTCTGTACAGCGGGACAGTCAAGTTAAATGTGTGCTAGCCGAATTAGCATGTCTGAGCCAGATAGCCACATACATTAGCCATGCAATCTCAGCAATACTAAGATTTTACAAGTTGTGCCAGCCTGCACAACTTACAACACAATTAATTATAACACATAACACAATTTATATCAAATGTCTAATAACCTTGTTCATTCATTCTGTGAGTGGACGTGGCTAATGTGTTTAGCTAAGTGTTTTGACGCGTTAGCACTGCGGCTTAAAGGCCTCTCGATTATTTTCCCTTGAAGTATTAGGAAGACACGAGTTTGTAAACTACCTTTACTTACCACTCTATTATCTCGCTTGCCCATTTCTGCAGATTTTGCCTAAAACCTATAGGCCCAAATCTATGAAATCAGCCTTTTGTTTACATGGCTCTGGTGCTTACGGTGGCTGCCAGTGTACTGCAAGGATTTCTGAATAATTGCCACCTAGCGGTTCATCAGCAGCACGCCGTGCTCAACATGAACACTAGAGGGCGCTTCCATCTCTTATGCTGGGTACACACTAAAAGATTTGTAAAATCGTGTAAGATACTCAAAATGTGAGAGACCACAAACATGAGGGGAAAAATCCTAGATTTAACTGTTTTGCTCCTATAGTGTGTGGTGTTTTCGGGGTTCCCCCCCACACATCAGGATTTCTGATAGTAAATATTCACCATGTTTCAGCGAGCAGATTCAGCCGCTCTTAACACACCTCACACCACAGGTAAATCTGATCAAATAATCTTTAGAACCACCAAGATAATCGAGAGGAAGGGGAGAAATCGGCCCAAAATCAGCCCGATTATCTCGTGGTGCGTAGCCTACCCAGCATTACTTGGGACTTTTAAAGTTAAAAAAATGCCAGTGAAGACATTTATAACGTTACAAAAGATTTCTATTCCAAGTGAATGCAGTTCTTTTAAACTTTCCACAAGTTTCCACAAAAATGCTGAGCAGCAGCACAATTGTTTTCAACAGCGATAAGAAGAAAAGTTTCTTAAGCAGTTATTCAGCATATTAAAATGATTTCTGAAGGATCATGTGACACTGAAGACAGGAATAATGGCTGCAGAAAATTCAGCTTTGTCATCAAAGGAATAAATTATTATTATTAGCCTTTAAATTACTTTAAATTGTAATAATATTTCACAACATTCATTTATTTTTGGAGGCTGTATAGCCTAAATGCAGCTTTGGTGCGCATAAGAGACTTCAATAAAAAACACTACATTTACATTTAGTCATTTAGCAGATGCTTTTATCCAAAGCGACTTACAAATGAGGACAATAGAAGCAATCAAAATCAACAAAGGAGCAATGTTATACAAACACTAAAAAAAAACATTACCGATTCCACACTTTTGAACGGTAGCATATGTCATAAAATGGCCAATTTCTGCCTGAACATAAGTTTTTACAAGTGATTACTTGTTTGTAGAACTATAAAATCAATTGTTCTGTAGTATCTGATATGCTGCTATATAGAGCTAATGATCTAAGGTTAAACTAATGTGATTCAGTTAGCCTATATCCCTAAGCCAAAGGGATAGGAACACCAATTCCTCAGACAGTTGCAGTTTTATACTGTGTACCTAAAAAGACAAGCCTGATTTTACCACAACCAATCACGAGAGGAAGTCCCTTATTGCATATTCTTCCCATTGCTACTACAATGCTTACATACAATGTACAATAATGACTTGATATTTAATAATTGATACTGACTGTGGGATTTTATCATCATTTAAGGTTTATAATTGACTATACTTTTTCTTTTAACACTGGCTGTGACCCAAGCTTTATCAAATTACCCCCTATTTTATTTAAAGTAAAATAATAAAACAATTATCCACATGTGGGAAGTTTGAGACTTAGGGAAGCGTTTTGTTCTCTCTCATCACAGAAGTCAATTTCACAACCCAGTTTTACACGCTGGAATATTTATTTTACAAAAATATGAAAACGTCAGGCAGATACAGATAGAAAACAAATGCGAAAGCAGCTTTTTTCTCTCAATGGCAGCAAATTGGAATCTTTAGGTGGGCCAGTTTAATAAAACTCATACAAGAGCCAGAGCCTAAGACAAACATTAGCAGCAAAACCAGTCCAGAAAAAAACAAAGATACAAAACACTTCCATATCTCATTCACCCTTATAAAAATAAAAAAAAAATCCTAATATGGTCCTATAAGGGCACAATGACCAACACTCTCATTTCAATTTGGTTCTTGCAAAAACTATTTTTTGCACTTTACTGACAACAGTAGCTCAATGAAATGAATTGATCAACACAGCATCTGCTTTAAATGTAAGAATGTGCTGTTTTAACAGAAAAACATAGCTTAAAAGAGATTCATTTGAAACTGAATTTCAGTATTTCATCATAAAAAGAAGATACATTCTACTTACTGTATGATTAACCATCATTACTGGACTAATCATGACTAGATGAACCAGACAAGATTTTTTTTAAAAACAAAATTAATGTCACATGCACGTGATCTACAGTACATCCACATGCGATTTCATTGCTTCAAAAATATAGATGCTAAAGCAGAACGCAAAAATGATTTAGCAGTAGAATTACATACAGTTGAGCAAGACTTTCAATCAAAGCATTGATAAAACAAAAGTTACAAATATTTTAATGTACACATTTTTCCATCCCCACATCTTACAACAAAGCTGACAACATAAAATGCCAAATAACAATTAAAAATGTACACCACAGATCGGGTGCTTACAAAAAAACATCACTCTCCAGCCAAAAAGAAAAGCCTGACCAACACTTCCCACTTCTAATCAATGTGCACAGTTAAAAGATGGCTAAAATAATTACTTTTTAAAAATGATTACATAAATCCATAAAACAAAGAGCAACAAATAAGAAATTAAAAGATATACATATTATGATTATAAAATAGAGATACATCCTAGA
This sequence comes from Sinocyclocheilus grahami, assembly GCF_001515645.1. NCBI lineage: Eukaryota > Metazoa > Chordata > Actinopteri > Cypriniformes > Cyprinidae > Sinocyclocheilus > Sinocyclocheilus grahami. The sequence goes on from NW_015506381.1 coordinate 218,006, forward strand.
ACATCAGAAATCATTCCACTCAGTTTACATATTTTTTAAAGAATAAGTAGAATGAACCAAATACATTTGATGCAGTCTAAAGTGATATAACACTTGATTATCAATGAATAAAATATCATAATTAAGCTGCTGATAAAATAACATTAAAAAGTCGTATTATAATGGTAATAACTGATTTTCATTACACGGTGTCTGTGCAGCAGCCAAACAGAATGAAAACATTGTGCACATTGATTAGAATATGTATTCATGGTGGATGATTTAGCATTTTACATTATTGTGATTTAATGGATAGAAATTTCCAGCTTTATGATTTTTTAATTCAAAGTATTCTCTGTCTGGAGTACATTATAAATTATTTAAGTCATAATGGGAGAACATGTAAAAATGGTCAAATACAATACAATAAAAAGAAACCAAAATATAATAATAGAATATTGAAAAAGACACTTTTATTGTTACTGTCCTCTTGGGAACAAGTTTGCCTAATTGATTACAGTTGTTCAAGTCTGCAGTGACATGAGGTGTAGCACCATTAGTTCATCACTGTCCAATCACAAATTTGAGTATTACATTGACAGAATGCCTTCTGAAGCAGTACAGCCAACTAAAAAAGACGAAATGTCAATAAATAAGAACAAAATGTAGGGAGCAAAACATTAGGTACCAATGTCCAGCAATTTCAAGCAGTCTCAAACTTAATTTGCTTAAAATGATATCAGATCACACAAATCAAATAGATTTTGAAAATGACTAATGACTAAGCAAATCATTTCAAACAACAAAAAAAGAAATCAACAGATTCACTAAAAAAAAAATCATGGGGAATGGACAAATATAAAAAAAAGCACTGAGATGGACAAATATCAAAGGTGCTATTTTTTTCAGCATGACAACACGCCAAAATTCAAATTCCATCACTAACAAGAATGGGTCGTACATTCCAAAGTCTAACATTTAATACATTTATAATGTTAAAACACTATGAATTATTCACCAGACTAACCAAGCTTAAAAAAACGGATTAGTTCTATACAAGACCCACAAACATAAAGGCATACAGTTACATTGGTTTACATTATTTGATATCTAATGCCCTCTGAAGTCACCAAATCCGATCACAGACTTATCTAGAGGAGGGTACAGCTGTGCCAGCGTAACGTCAGTTCAGTGGAGATTTGAAAAATGGTGGCGTTATACACCAATCTTTTGTTAGACTCATGTATTGAGACAACGAATAGCTGATCACAGAATATTTGTGAAATCAAACATGTTAACAGTACAAAAGTTGCCGCACGACAGTGAACTAATACATAAAATATAATATTAATATTATTATTAATAATAATATTATATAAATAAAAATAATAATAAATGCTGAAATGACCAACTGTATGTTTCATTACCTGTTCAAATTGATGGAAATGCAAGTGAACGATATAAATAACCCAATACTATTGTATCCGGATAGCATTGAGACCATAATCGATAAGGATTACTGTGAGATTAATGATTAAACTAAAACCTGAAACCTTGTTGAATCTAAAACTAGTCATAAATAGACCTGAGCATGGAATGTGACAGAATGAGTTTACTGATCCTGAGAGAATGAATCAAGCATCAGTGCTTAAAGGGATAGCTCACCCAAAAATGAGCATTCTTTTATCATTTTCTCACCCTCATGTCATTCCAAACCTGCATGACTTGACTTCTGCGGAACACAAAAAAAGACATTTTGAGAAAAGCCTCAGTGTTTGTTTTTGTTCATACAATGCAAGTCAATGGTAACCAAACCTGGTTGGCTGCCAACATTCCTCAAAATATCTTCTTTTGTGTTCCACATGAAAGGTTTGGAGCAACATGAGGGCGAGTAAATGATGACAGAATCTTCATTTTTGGGTGCACTATCCCTTTAACTGTGTGACTGTTTTGTAGTACTACAGTGCCTGTCTATAGCTCCTCATCCCTCATCAAACAGCTTCACCTGGAATCACCAGGCTAAATGCTAAATTCTGAAGCAGCGTCCTTCCTTCCCTCCCCTTGTTCGTCACACGCTAAACACAAAGGAACTGAAAGCAACCCATCTAGCGGACTTGGTGCACTTTTTGTGATGATCTATCCAGACAATTAAGTGAAACTGGAAATGGAAGGATGTAGCATTGCGTATAAAGAAAAGAACCTGGACTTAATCAATGAATTATACATGGGATTATACATTACTCTCCGAGCCTCGAACGAATCTCGCAACCTGACCTTGAACTTAACACTCGCCAACTCTATAGCTACTTTTACTAGACTTTCAGAACTACACGCTAACGCTTTCATACATGTATTTCTTTCTGTTATCCATCTTAGCTTGTTTCTGCTCTAAATCAACCCTAAATTCAACATGCAACCCGGCGCGGGTCATCCATTAACTACGTCTCGGCACTAAATCCCTGACGACAGGGTGCAGACTGTTTGGTATACGTATCAACGAGTTTTCTACAACAACCTACACCTTCAAGTTCACTAAAATTAAGACATAACATGCCAAAAAAATGTCAACAATCAACACTGACATAATAAAATAAGTGAACAGAATGTGGAATTTATATTGAAGAAAAAAAATACAAGTACATTATAATGTCAAGGAAATATGGTGTTAAATAGTGCTTCAAAGCATTTGGTAGCTCTGTCCTGGACGATTCAAATGACACCAGGATGCTTGTGATGAAATGCCATATTAAATAGAGTACTAGAGTGTCTGTGGTCATGCAGTCATCAGAAAAAGTCACACGAGGAGATGTGTCCACACTCTCCTGTTTTAACTCCGAAGTAACAATGTGATGGAAAACAATACAAAAAATCCTCCTGGCCTGTGACTGAGAGGATTTTGGAAGTGTGAGCTCAAAAAAAAGGTAATTAGCGATTATATCTTAAGGTGTAAAATAAGAGGTTCCGTTCAACGGGCCTGAATATGCAGTAGTTGTGGTTCTACATTTGCTTAATCCATATGAGACGGACACGGTCCCACGTAAGACCTTGCTGTTTTATGGCAGTGATGTGCAGCTAAGACTCAATTAAGTCCTTTGCATTGCATTTATGCAAACAGAAGGATGATCCCTGGCAGTGTCAAGATGCGGCTTGACATTTTCAACTGAGCAGGCAAACTTCCTTCGAGGAAGGTGGGTGGGAGACGAGAGCAGCTTCTGATATTGTTAAACACGTAATTCCAGGCAGCGTGTTGTTGATCCGTATTAGCGGGCAGTAGTGAGGGCAAAGACAAAACACGATCGACCAATAGTTGCGGTGATATTTTTAAAAGCAGCATGTTATGCTATGCTATGGAAGACTAGTTCATAGGGGGTCTTTGTCTACAGTGGGAAGCCACGTCTTTTCAAGCAGCTCTCTCCTCCAGGGAGGGCTTTTTGCTGGGGAAGGGTTGGGCGTACAGACTCTTGCTGGTGCTGTCGAGACTCTGGAAGTATGGGTGTGAGAGTGCATCGTAAGCTGATATCCTTCTGGAGGGGTTAAATGACAGGAAACGCTGTGCAGGGAGGAAACAAGAAGAGAAAACTAAGTAAAAACAGTCTATGGTACTTTTATATAAAAGTCATGTGCTATTTGTGTCCCTTATTTAAATTACTTGTTCATAACATAACACAGACACACACTCTATATACTGTTATAAAAAAGTAATAAACTGTATATACTGTATAAGTCAATTCTGTTACCATTTTAAGGAATAACTGCATTTAAAGATAACATTTTTTTTATTGAGTTACAATAAAATATTATTTGCGTGATTAAATATATTAAACTGGAAAAAGTATTGATTTCATAGAATGACATTCTACAGTAAGTGTCAATGTATTTAAAATATCTTCAGTGTTGATATCTGCTCCTTACAAGTAAAAGTGATTTGCCCAGCTCATCCATGTCAGGCACCAGGTCCTCTATGGGCTGGGGAGGGCGAGGGGAAAAGGCACTCTGTGGCAAGCCCACCTCCTGTGGCCAATCCTCTGGAGAAGGGACCCCCACCACACTGCAATATCATAATCAAAACAATCAGTCTCAATACAGTCTTATTAAACACAATTCTAACAATTTATTATAGTACTTACTCAAAAATCTTGCCTAACTGGTCAACATCAGAGTTCCCACGGAAAAGAGGTCTGAAGAAAGAGAAAGATTGCAGTTAATTGCATGATTCATTTTACAGCAATAACTAGACTTAAAAGGAAGTTTTGTATTCATAATTAAAAAAAACTATAAACTAAAATAAATTAATAAAACAATCAAACTTAAATACTGAAATTAATAAATTAAATAATCTTGAATAAAAAAATTAAATAAAATAACCAAATAAAGCTAAAATAATCTTGAGTAAATTAATAAATAAAAATAAATAAAACCAGAACTAAAATAACATTGAATCAATCAAACGGAAATTAATCAATAAACTAAAAATAAAATAAATAAATACAAATAAAATTAATAATCCTGAATACATAAGCGAATTTAATGAATAAACTAAAAAAATCTTACACTTTAAATAATAAGTAAATAGCTTACAGTGAATAGGTTTCACTGTACAAATAAGGCCCTAAAGCCACATAACAGACATTGGTCCACTGTATGCGTGTTGTTTCCTGGCCAGCCTGAGGCTGAGAAGATCTGAGGGCTTTTTCAGCACATGCTGGAGTCCACCCGCCTGGAGCGCTGCTGGTGCCTGTGACTTCAGTCCAGTCAGGACACCCGTGGGCGGGCAATGCTTCCCTTGGCATGCACACAAATTCCAGGAGCCACAAGCCCAGGCCTCAGTCTTCAAAACATACCACACAGAGTAAAAGAGAGCGAAAAAAGCTATATCCCCGCCGTCTGCTTTCGCTCTCCACATACCTCTATGTGAGAGAGCAAAAATGACTGAACAGAAGCATGGAAATAAAGATATATGTGATTTATGAGCTAAAATAAGCTCACTATCAAAGCGTTATGTCTTTGACTAAGCAGCAAAAACCGCACTTGTAATTCCCCCCGCTGCCACCAGATGTTGCCCAACAGCAAGACAAGCGCAACCGCTCTTTATTCACAACCACATGGAGCTTCAACTTGATCTCAACTGTAATCAGACAAAGAGCCAGAACCAGAAGTGAGCACGTGCACGTTTACTTAGGCCTCAGTGATGTTCAAACACCCTCAAGAAGACTAATTTAAAGATTAGTGAGAAACAGACAGACAAACCTCTGCATATTTTTCAGAATGAAGAATGTGACTTGCACTTTTCAACTCTACAGAGGCGTCTTTGTGCGGCTAAGATGCTGAAGATTCTTTACAGGTGAGACGGACGCCTCAGATGCTCCCGATACCTTTCACTTTGAACCCGCTTGTTAAAAAGAAAATTGCCATTATGCCTTTCACATGCCGCATCAACTGCTGAAGCCCTCAAAGGCAAAGTCAGTCCCGAGCAGTTAAATCAGACAAAAGCCGTTCTATTTTCTAACAGCGAGGGGGGGATCTCACCTAAAGCGGTGTCATGCCAAAACAAGTATGGCTGAAAATCTCTAAAGCACATTCTGCCTTCCCTTGGGCTACTTGTTAGTCTGAATGAATTAGTGGCTTTTTGCACAAGGCAGACATTATGCCGGGGCAGAGGCTTCCTGAGTGAGTGGGCACAGGCAGGCACACACCAGGCCAGTACACGCAGTTGAGTCACGCTCCAAGTGCCGGTGTCTCTATCCACATTCCACCCGCTCGACCTCTGGAATGCATCGGTGTATCTGAATCGGTGAACGCTGGCTCGCCGGAAAAGGAGTGAGTCAATGACGAATAATAGTGTCCACGATACAGAAAAGGAAAACTTTAGTTTATAACACACGTGCAAGATTCTTGGAAAAGCGTGTTCGTGTTGGTTTCATGTGGTTCAGGAAAAACGTTTTAAGAGAAATAGCGATTAAATTTAACCAACAATTCATAAATATTAAGCATTAATGGGTTATGGCACCATATTACTTTTAACAACCTGAACTAATAGGCCTAAAACATTTATAAATAATAATAATGGAAGTTTATGCCAAATTACTTAATACAAAATACTTACAGAACTTAAAGGGATAGTTCACTGAAAAACGAAAATTACCCCACACTTACGCTACGTCATCCGCTGCAACGCCACTCTGTCTTGAAGGTGCGTACGACTGTTAGTGAAAACTAAAGATTAAGGTTTCTAAAGTTTTAAATATGGATATTTTTCTTTCACAAATGCATTACTTCACTTCAGAAGGCCTTTATAAACCCCCTGGAGCTGTGTGGAGCACTTTTTATGATGGATGGATGCACTTTTTTGGTCTTAAAAATCTCTTCTTTTTTTTTTAAATAACCCAGATTGTGTTAATCATCATATAAAAAGTCATATACACCTAGGGTGGCTTGAGGATGAGTAAATAATGGGGTAATTTTCATTTTTGGGTGAACTATCCCTTTAATGAGAATTTCAGCTTTGAATATGAATTTCAGTTTTTACTTTATGATACATAAATATACATACAGTGGGGCAAAAAAGTATTTAGTCAGCCACCAATTGTGCAAGTTCTCCCACTTAAAAAGATGAGAGAGGCCTGTAATTTTCATCATAGGTATACCTCAACTATGAGAGACAAAATGAGAAAAAAAATCCAGAAAATCACATTGTAGGATTTTTAAAGAATTTATTTGCAAATTATGGTCGAAAATAAGTATTTGGTCAATAACAAAATTTCATCTCAATACTTTGTTAAATACCCTTTGTTGGCAATGACAGAGGTCAAACATTTTCTGTAAGTCTTCACAAGGTTTTCACACACGGTTTCTTAAAAATCTCTTCTTTTTTTTTTAAATAACCCAGATTGTGTTAATCTGAAAGAAAAAAGTCATATACACCTAGGGTGGCTTGAGGATGAGTAAATAATGGGGTAATTTTCATTTTTGGGTGAACTATCCCTTTAATGAGAATTTCAGCTTTGCTATTCGATTATGGTAAAAATCATATTCAGTTATTTTGATCAATACTGAGATTTTCTACCACAATTACTCACTGACTTTTGGAAACATTAATTTATTAAAAGTTTATATTTATGTCTTTTTATTAATTAATTTTCTTGAACTTTATGTATAAACTGAAAAACAAATTAAAAATAAATGTTAAAAATAGATACATTTTCTTATTGTTATTTATATATTATATGCACTAACTCTACTTTTTTGTGAGAGCAGCTTTAGTTTGTGAAAACAAGGACCTGAAAGCCGTCGCGCGTTGACTCTTCACACAATATGCACAACCCTTGTAAAAGCGGAATGTCAAAAGCACTTTATGTCATTCAGAAACACACTGACTGATCACTACATCCTCCAAGAGATACAGATACAGACTTGCATAAAGTATGTCTAAACTTTATGCATTGTGAGCATCAGACAAGTAAAGATCTTTTATAAAACACTCAACAAAACAACTGAGGCAAAACGTGTCAAAGGCCCACATTGCACAACCCTCTCCAGGAAAACGCTGTCCCTTCAACAGTTCAATTTCCATCTTAACAAAGCCATACAATATATTGCTGGCTGAGGCGCTCTACATCTTTATAACTCTCAGGTGAATCGAAAACCTCCATTACTGGAGTTGGCGCGTACAGCGCGGTGCATTTCTCAGACATCAGAGGAGAAACCTGGTCCCAGGTGCCCTTTAATCTGCAACAGGTGGCCTTTTAAAAAGCATTCTTAATCACCTGCAGGAGGAGAAAAGGTGTGCTAGTAGCAGCAATGAAAGCCCCCCTTACCCTTCCACCCTCAGGCACTCATGGAGGCTCGCCAGAAGCCCAGCACAGTGGCGTTTTATGGCACATGGCTTTAGAGAGTGGAAACCAAACACTTGAATGGATATAACTGCTGTGTTAGGGTTTCTATAGTAATTAACAAACACAAAGTCATTATTTAAACACACAGTTATGTGCACACAACTAATCATAACCTTCCTATCTGAAAGTTTCCTATAAGATTATTGTATTAAGCACTGAGTCAGCTAATGTTTATCTACCGTTCCTGTAAAGCAAACACCATCAATGGATGGCGGAAAGGGCGGAGAGGTGGGCCCGTTAGAATGTGAAACACAGGATGTGTGTTAAAATGTGTCCGTGCTCATGTGTCTGCGCTTTCCATTACAAATCTCATTCTTCATCCGATTATGCACTTGTTATGGTGCGTCAGGAGAGAAAAACATCTACTTTAACACTGTTGCCGTGGGTTGTTTTTCATGTCTGCGGGTTGAAGCGCCCCCAATAACGTGATATTCAGCCCCTGGAATGCAAATTCTACTGGAGGAACCCCACTGAAAAAAAATTATTTTACCCCCCAGAACGCGATTTTTACAGGGGAACCCCCCTTGAAACGCGCAATTTGACTAGTTTTGAGTAGCAATTGGGTGGGTTTTGTTGTGAAAACCTGGCAACCCTGCTCTGCAGCCGCTTCTTATTCACACACAGCTTCAGCTAATGATGGCAGGGCAAAACAGACCGTTTCGAAAGTGTAATGACGCTTTACCCTACTAGAATTGATGCCAGAAAGTTATCATATTCATAAGTGCAACAAGTAATTTGCATGTGAAAATAGAAACATGCAATTCAGATGAAACATCTGGGCTGATTATAACGTGCACGTTAACTTTCCTCATGAAATGTGTGTGTAGGTCCGACAATAGCATCCACGATGTGTTAAAAAAACACAAAAAAAATACCACAGTGAGCGCAAGCTAGACTAAATTGATTATGTTTTAAATAGTTATTTTTCTAACAAAAACATATCGATTCGCTACAGTAGGCCTTTGTCCCCCCCCCGAATCCGTGTGAGGCACTTTGTATTATGGATGGATGCGCTTTATTTCACTTCTTTTGGACTGATGAACTGCAACATCCGCTGACTGCCATTAAAGAGCTTGGAAGATCAAAGATCATCTTTAATATAACTCTGACTGGATTTGTCTGAAAGAAGAAAGTCATATACTCCTAGGATGCCTTGAGGGTGAGTAATTCATTGGCTAATTTTCATTTTTGGGTGAACTAACCCTTTAGGATAGGTGACCGGTTTAATAAGAGAAACTGCTTCCTGGGCATCATCAGTATTCTCAGTGAAAATAAGAAATTAGTTCTTTGTATAACTCTTGTGTGGAGCAAATGTAATGAATCTTAAGTTTTCTCATTTTAGAGCCTTAAAGAAATAGAATAATTTTAATGCACTACGAAGTTGGTGAAGTAGAAGCCACAAAGAAAGAACTGTTGAACCGTTAACTCCTGCTGTCACTGGATTGAGCAGCTTTAATAAATGTGTCAGTGTTGAGTTAAGCAGTTGGAAAGATTCGTTAAACCGCACACAGATGAACGGATCAGGTCTGTAGTGCCTGTCACAACCACAGTGACAGTTTTTCTTTTTTTTATGTCCGTTTTAATAACCTCAGCCTCCTGCAAAAATCTGGTCAGATACAGTATGAACCTAAATAATAAATTTCTTCTCAATTTCATTTGATCTTTTCGCATTTCGTTTTTTTTCTTTTCTTGTTTGTGTTATACCATACACATAGAACCATAAAATAAAATATAAAAATATAGTAATATAGTTTCTTAAAACTAATTCCATAAAAATCATTATTTATAGACTCGAGGGAAATCAGAACTATTGTCGCTCCCTCAGTTAACTGAGCATCACCCATCATAATCCTCTATTTTACAGTAAGCAAGTTACACAGTTATGCTGTGCAAACTTACCGCCGTCTGAACATCTCGGCAAAGATGCAGCCGACACTCCACAGATCCACAGGAGTAGCATAGCTGGACTGAAGCAGCACCTCAGGAGCACGATACCATAACGTCACCACCTGTACACACACACAAAAATAATTATTAGAAAAATGAATACACCAGATATCCTTATTTACATGGCCTTACTAGCCATTATTGATGTAAACTGGTATAAGACACTCGTCTTTATATTCAGTGACTATTCTTTTAGGCATTGTATTGCATAATTGATTGGAATCACATCAGAATGAAGCTGGCAATGTCCACACGAGCGCTTGTTCAGTCTATATATTCTAGCTCTACTTCTCTACTTCTAAACCGACCTCATTGACCAAACAAATGAGGCTCAAGGAGCCCAGGAAGACTCAGTATGCAGGATACTACTGTTAACAGCTACAGTAGGGAGAGCCTCCAGACAAAACTCAGTGACCCTGCTCCAGGGTGGACAGCTTCCAGGTGCTTTCCCTCCTCAGTGCTCTCTCGCTCTCCTCCCAGTAGGCTCTGGGCCCAGAAACCCCCAGCCTTATCAGCCAAATCAGTCAGGCTTGTGTTTGTAAGCAAAGCCTGGAGCGTATATCAGTGACTCGTATCCTAAAACGTGCAGTGCTCGAGGGTACGCCAGAGGAACTGAAGGAAAAAGGGTCATCCTTATGGAGAAACAGAATGAAACTGACATGAACTTAAGAACTGGTTCAATTCAATTTAGTTCGGATCAAAATCAGATACATTTATACTTATCTTACCATATACAGTAAAAAACTGTAAATGGTTTGACATCATACAGTCATGGCCAAAAATATCGGCACCCTTGGTAAATATGATCAAAGGCGGCTGTGAAAATTAATCTGCATTGTTAATCCTTTTGATCTTTTATTTTAAAAATTCACAAAACTCTAACCTTTCATTGGATAATAAGAATTTAAAATGGGGGTAAATATCATTATGAAATAAATGTTTTTCTCTAATACACATTGGCCACAATTAACGGCACCCTTTTATTCAATACTTTTTGAAACCTCCATTTGCCAGTTTAACAGCTCTAAATTTTCTTCTATAATGCCTGATAAGGTTAAAGAACACCTGACAAGAGATCAGAGACCATTCCTTCATCCAGAATCTCTCCAGACCCTTCAGATTCCCAGCTCCATGTTGGTGCTTCTCCTCTTCAGTTCACCACACATTTTCTATGGGGCTCAGGTCAGAGGACTTGGAATGGCCATAGCAGAAGCTTGGTTTTGTGCTCCGTGATCCATTTTTGTGTTGTTTTTGAGGTTTGTGTTTGGATTACTGTACGGTTGGAAGATCCAAACATGACCCATTATAAGATTTTTAACAGAGTCAGTCACTTACTGATTTTTTTATCTGTTGGTATTTGATAGAATCCCAGACCCTTCAGATTCCCAGCTCCATGTTGGTGCTTCTCCTCTTCAGTTCACCACACATTTTCTATGGGGTTCAGGTCAGAGGACTTGGAATGGCCATAGCAGAAGCTTGGTTTTGTGCTCCGTGATCCATTTTTGTGTTGTTTTTGAGGTTTGTGTTTGGATTACTGTACGGTTGGAAGATCCAAACATGACCCATTATAAGATTTTTAACAGAGTCAGTCACTTACTGATTTTTTTATCTGTTGGTATTTGATAGAATCCATGATGCCATGTGTCTAAACAAGATGTCCAGGACCTCCAGCAGAAATATAGGCCCACAACATTAAAAAATACAGCAGTATATTTCATTGTACACATGGGGTACTTTTTATCCCTCTGTTGACCAAACCCATCTTGAGTGTTTGCTGCTGAAAAGCTAATTTTTTATTTTCATCTGTCCATAGAAGCCAGTCCCATTTGAAGTTCCAGTCGTGTCTGACAACTGAATATGCTGGAGTTTGTTTTTGGACTAATTTGTGAAGCTCAATTATCTTTTGCTGCACATCAGAAATACATTCTGTTTTTTTTCATTGTGATGGATGATTATTGGAATTTGGGCTTTGTTTTCCATCCTATTTATATTTCTGTGAAACAGGAAGCCATGGCTGGATAATTTCATGTTCATAATCACCCTGGAGTGCTCAAACTTGTGAATATTAATGGGAATATACTTCAGAGATATTTTACTCATAATAATTTCTAGGGGTGCCAATAATTGTGTCCAACGTGTATTTGAGAAAAACATTTATTTCATAATGATATTTCTCCCCATTTTAAATTCTTATTATCCAATGAAAGGTTAGATTTTTGTGAATTTAAAAAAATAAAAGATCAAAAGGATTAACAATGCAGATTAATTTTCACAGCCGCCTTTGATCATATTTACCAAGGGTGCCGATATTTTTGGCCATGACTGTATATGTAATTTTACTGTAAAATACTGTCAAATGTATGGATTTTTCAAGTAAAAATTGACTGGTTTTGAACAGCTAAAATAACTGGAACCAGATGATACCAGAAATCTTGCATATTTAGATCTAAGGTAAAAAATACATTATAATCGATATAAATGTATTAAACCTAATCCTGAATTAAAATGTTCTTTCAATATAACATCTTAGGGTCTTCAAGCTACGGTCAAAATGCCCAACTACAGACACAACAGTGAATCCGTTCTAGACGATGACTACATTGTCAGCTTAAATTGAATGCAAATCATTCTGATTCAGTATGTAAATCATTCTAATTCTAAAAGCCAATGACTCATTCATGTTATAATGGTTGCGGTACAAAATACGTTCACGTTTTTCGTATGTATAACAGACTATATTTAGTGAGGGGACCGCATGTGATATGTTGACGTGTTTTCGTTTAAGTCTTCCTGGTTTAGTGGAAATGGGGAGGAAGTTGAAGGTGAAATAAAAGGATGAAGCATTTTGGCCTCTTTGTTGCCATGTGACCACAGTAAAAGTACATAACATATTCTAATATAGATTCTTCTGGGGAATTTCACTTCATTACGAAACTGGTTTTGTATTTAAAAGACTTTTAGAAGTCCCAGATCAGACACATATTGACTCTAACCAGTTGACTCCGACTCAAATTTGTTTACTAGCATAAAAAAACACTATGATAAGGACAGTATAAAGTTTATATTGGCTCATTTAAATGCCTCCTACAACATTAAACTCTAAAGACTTCTAAAAGCCCATTCTGATTGAGTCAAACAAGAACAACCATTTCAGAAGACAAGTCTGCAAGCCCAATCTGATTCTATCATCTTAAATCCAAATATTCTGGCCCAGCTGAGCTTTTTAACTGCAATGAAACAAACTCTAAGCTGCTGTCTTATCTAAATGTGCGCTACCAAAGTAAAAAAAAGAGGGTACGCTGCTTGACTTCTAGGAAGAACCACATACCGCCACTAACTGATGTTCAAGCTGAAGTATATCCGCTTGTATGACAGTGTTAATAAAAGGCCACACCGCAAGCATACACACGCACTCGCTGGCACACACAGCATCTCCACTAGCTAGCTGCAGCTTAGCAAAGGTTAAGATACACTGCAGTGATTAAACACTGTAAACCCTCAAAAGTACAAGACGAACTGACTGATAGCACTTCAGAATTATTGTAGCAAGGCGCATGATAAAACGCAATGCATTCTTAAAATGTCAGAATGCATGCAAGAGCCGTTATTTTCTTCGATGTTTCTCTCATGTGTGATACTCGAAGATGGCAACAGCCTATGACATTTACCCCCAGAGTTTCTCGGTCAATCTGGCACATACCACAGTCTGCATCATGACACCAATAGTAGCACACACGACAGTGTACTCACATCACCTCAGCTCACGTCAAACACAGAATGTATGTCAGAGAGGCTGTATCCTATGACTTCAAAGAATATGCATGTAGCTTCTGACGTAAATTAACAAAGATTCGCAGAAAAAGAACCGCTTCATCGTCATATTACCATTATTTAACCAAAATGACAGAGAGACTACTGTACACGTAAGATGCAGCAAGTTGAAAGCAAAGCAAGTTATGCAAGTCTTGGAAGTTTTAATCTGAGATTAACTCGTTTCATCCTGCGGGTAACTAAATAAAAAAAGTTCTACCAATCTATTATCAGTATTTTTAGGTGCCTAAAGATGTTGCATACAATAGACAACTTTTGGAAGAGCTTTTGCACAAGTTGCTCAATGTGGTGCTGTTGAATTTATGCTGCCATTTTCTGCTGTCACAACTGGCATTTTTAGTGACCATCAATATATATAAGCATACTACCATTAAAAAATTTAGGTCAGTAAGATGTTTTATGAATATTTTTTCAGCAGGGACACATTCAATTGATCAAATGTGGCAGAAAAGACATTAATAATGTTACAAAAGATTTCTATTAAAAAAAACGCTGTTCTTTTGAATTTCCTATCAAAGAATCATAAAAAAGAATGTATAAGGGTTTCCACAAAAATATTAAGCAGCACAACAGTTTTCAACATTGATAATAATAAGAAATGTTTCTTGAGTACCAAATCTGAATGACTTCTGAAAGACTTGTGACACTGGAGACTGGAGTAATGGCTGCTGAAAAGTCAGCTTTGCTATCGCAGGAATAAACTAATTAAAAATATATTCAAATAGAAAACAGTTGTTTTAAATTGCAATAGTATTTACAATATTACTGTTTTTACTATGTTTTGAACAAATAAATGCATTGAGCACAAGAGACTTGTCGACCAATCTTACCATCCCCAAACTCCAACGGCCTTGTCCGTGAATATTTCAGGGTATTAATGGGATACCATTTCATCTTTGGATATGGTTTGCTTTTTATTTGATCACATATAATAGTTGCTTTGAAAAGAATGCCCTTTCAATGAAAAGATTCAAGTCTGTATACTTTGGATTGAACATGAATACATGGTAGCATTTAAAGTTTCTCTCTCTCCTCCTCTCTAAGTTTCTAACCGTGCTAGTGGTTGTGAGACAGGGTAGCCTACAGAGGTTTTTCCTGAAACTGGCCGCTAATAAAAGGGTCAGATAAAGCAGCTCTGGCTGACTCCAGATTAAAAGAGAGCATTCTGTGCATTCCTATCTGGTGAGACAGTGTGGGCCCTCTCAGCACGAGGGAAACCAAGAAACTCTTCTCAGCGCCACTGACCAAGCATATCCACAACGGCCCAGCGGCCCAACTCTTGCACTGGGCCACCCTGCACTTCTCCAGCTCATGCACTCTAGCTCACATTACCCAAACCCCTCCTTTGATTTACCCCAATAGGTTTAAAACTATAGAGACACAATGTGATTCAGAATGAGCCTGTCTGATGGAGTTGGCTAGGAGCCTTTGTTTACATTGTCTCTCTCAAAGGAAGCGAAGGATGAAAGGCCCCTTCAACACAAGACGTCCATCCGCATTCTTTCAGGCCGCCCCCGGACACTTTTAAAGGAGCAAGTCCACCAACTTGGCACAGCACAATGCCGCTTGCTAAAAATGAGCCTCCATGATGACCCATTATTCAGCTGGTAATAGATCAGAGAGTGATATCATTAGCTAGCTCCTAAAAGCCCACTGCACACTAACGATGTGTAAAACTACATATGTTTTTTAAAACCGACTAGTTGGTCGATTGCATAAGTGACTAGTCAACTAATCTGACTTGTATAATTATGCATTTCTTAACTCTAGAACCGCCAGGGGTAGCTGTATACCTAAAAGCGCCAGCGGGTAAATTTTACCCATGCACATGACAGCTGTTTTTGAATGGTTAAAGAACATATTATTTCACTGTATTATGCTACTGTCCTCACAAAGAAGTGTCTAGAGTCATGAAATGATTATGTCTAGTCATCAACTATATTTTTGTCCTGTTGTTTTATGCTCAAGTCTTTTTTATGCAGGCTACACTAGTCACTTTTCATAACGGTCAATATTAAGCTAAACAAGCCTGCACGGACAACGAGAATTAGAAGGAAGTAAATACATATTTGGGTGGTGTAATAGGCTATTATAATACAATGTCATTAATCAATATATTAAGATAACCCATGTTATTTAAATTACTAAAATAGCCTATAGACAATAATGAGCAATAATAGGCCTAACTTACCACATTGCAAAGGATGATGCCATGACAAATTCAAGCGCACAGCTTCACCTAATTAATTATTAATTTGTTTAGTTATATCATTTATAATTTGAATTCTACAAACTTCGGGTAATCAAAAAAAAGGTTTTATTCATTACATCAGATATGATTTTTTTTCTTCAGGAAACAGGCAAGACTAGAATAAATAGCAACACAGAACGAACAATAAACGATAGAGATGGCAAAACAAAAATTAAATAATCAAAATTTTGAACAATTATGAGTAACATTTAGTGCTTATACCTCTTCAGCATTCATAAATCACCTTCTTTTACTCATTTTGTCTTTATTTATGAAACTGATAACCGCTAATTCAGTGAGTGAAAGGCATTGCCTAGCAATGCACTATGTTAAAACATAAGCGGCATGAAAATGACAGCGCGAACATACAGGCATTATATAGCGGTAAATTTGACCCGCGCTGGGCTGGCGCTTATAGGTATAAATGCACGTTTTTGATCTGGTTTTATTTTTAACCATTTTTAACAACAGGGGATTGTAAATCACACAATTTTAGTAAAAGTCAGTGACTGGGAGACTTGAATGTTTTATTAAAAACCTTTTATGTATGTTTTAAAAACAGCCACGGGTAAAATTTACCCCGTGGCGGTTCTAGTGTTAAGGGCACATTTATATAAGATGTTTACAAAAAGCTAGGCGGAGCTCAGTGGAATGGAACAGAATGCTATTTATTTAAAAAAATAGAAGTTAAATTCAGTGAGTGAAAGGCATTGCCTAGCAATGCACTATGTTAAAACATAAGCGGCATGAAAATGACAGCGCGAACATACAGGCATTATATAGCGGTAAATTTGACCCACGCTGGGCTGGCGCTTATAGGTATAAATGCACGTTTTTGATCTGGTTTTATTTTTAACCATTTTTAACAACAGGGGATTGTAAATCGCACAATTTTAGTAAAAGTCAGTGACTGGGAGACTTGAATGTTTTATTAAAAACCTTTTATGTATGTTTTAAAAACAGCCACGGGTAAAATTTACCCCGTGGCGGTTCTAGTGTTAAGGGCACATTTATATAAGATGTTTACAAAAAGCTAGGCGGAGCTCAGTGGAATGGAACAGAATGCTATTTATTTAAAAAAATAGAAGTTAAAGTTAAAATAAGATTAAAATTAAGTTAAAACGTAACTAAAATCAATATAAGTAAAATAATTTCTTATTTTGATGAGCTGTATGGTGCAGAAAGCTTTCCGTAATAAAATATTTTAATTATACACTAACAGTTAGACTGAATATACAGGCCATTTTTGTGTCTGCTGTGCTTGCACATTGCAGTCATACTGAACAAGCCTCTGTCCAGCCATGTTTTGTCTTGGGACGAGCCATTCTTTGCCTCCCAGTCAAATGGGCTGTAAACACTATTATTGTGAAGCCCAAGGGTTTTCCCCTAAAAATCCGTTTCAAATGGCAACAATGCTACCAAGGTTTGGAGATTGGAGAAAGATATATGAAGGCCCAAGCAAGCAGCATGCATAAACTGTATACAGTAAAGAAAAAAAACCTCCACAACTGTTGCCAAAGTATGCAGAGCTTACAGGAATGCTGTTTGGGGCCCTCTCTGAGCGAACAAAGAAAGCACAGTCAGACTCCTTTTCCCCAGCGCTACCACATCCGCACATCATTAGTTGGAAAATTCCTGATATATGCTGTAATTTTTATTTTTTTTGCTCTGGTACAGGCAAGGCTTTAATATCCAGATGCCATTGGATCCTGCAATGTACCCCCAAATCAGTCCTCTTTTCCCGGTTGGCCTGCATCCATCGGCCCGTCATACAAATAGTACTGACAAGGTCCCAGAGCAAGGATTCAGCGTTCTCGGTGGACCGCTAGCAAAAGAGTTCACACAGGAAATACCAAATAAGACGCTCCCTGTGCATTGTGCTGCGCCACTCTGTGTGTGTCTGTTGGTGTTTGGAAGCCCCCTGCTTTTTCTGCTTGATTTTTTTCTCTTCCTTTCTCCTTTTTGGAATACCTGGGGAGATATCTAAACATTCCCAGAGTGTGCCGCACGTGCTCTCCTGCGTGCCATGTTTTCCTTTTTCCAGACATGCCGCTGCCTCAGAGTCTGTCCAAAGCAGAAGCATATTGTCTGGCAACGAACAAGCCGCTGTGCTCAGCTCAAACCAAGACCGGTCTAAAAAAAATCTGGCCTGATTCATCTGAATAATTAAAATTTATGTTTTGGACAGAATGTCTTGCTAAGAAACACAACTATTTGGAAAACTCAGCGTAGCAATACCAACCCCCCTGTGAATTTCAAAACTTGTTTCAACGGCTAACGCCTGTAGCTTGTTTCAGCCTGGCTAAATTTTTTGCTAAATCTAAGTGTCACAGTCACACGAAAGGTTTTATATGAACAAAACTCAAGTGGAAGCACTAAAGCGCATGTGTCTGTGTATCTCCTCGAAAGTGTGACCTCTTTTGAAGTGTACGAGTGGGACAGGGGGTCCTGCCAAGCAATGATGAGAATGTGATCTTGTTCCAGACTTGTATAACTTACTTTCTTCTGTGGAACACAAAAGACGATATTTCAAATAATTTGTCAAAGTCAATACAGTCCAATTGTTATTTTGGACCCCATTGACTTTCATGGTTTGGACAACAACAGCTGAAACACTCTTCATATCATCTTTTGTGTTCTGTAGAAGAACGTCATACATGTTTGGAGAAACATGCAGGTAAGTAAATGACAGAATTTTTATTTTTAGATGAAGTATCCTCTAAGAAATATTTGATTAGAGTATCACTAGCTTTATGTTTTCATGACATGCAACAAACATTCCAAACACAAAGCTAAAATAGAACGTACTCTGTTTAAACATGTTTAAACTATTGCGTTTCTGTCAGACTTCCATTAGCAAGCTTAATCCCTGTATCATACTCAGTTTAAAAGGGATGATCTGATTGGATACTGTTGGTTTGCACTGGACAGTTAAGCTGAGCTCAAAATGGAAATCCCATTAAGCATATTCATTTCGTAAAAAGGGTTGAATAATTTCTTGCTGTCGAACAATGAGTCATTTCCCTTGCCCACACATGTATTGAAACAACTACAGCCTCATTTAAGAATGCCTAGCTTCACTTTCGATCAGAGAAGGGACTTTTAAACACAACTGGTTGTCTGTGTGTCTCTTCCTATTCATGCTCACATCACAATGATTATCGTCTGCAACAGCCTGCTACCAGGAGAGATTAGAAGAGGCGTGAGTCTCCAACTGCAAATCTGACCAGACGTGCTTAATGAGAGGACAGATGGAGTGGACCGTTAATTGCATTATCAGTTTGTTGGACTGTGGCCCTACTTGTCAAGCTGTTTGGCCAGCCAAAAAAGCCTAGCTCATCTCATTCATCTGCCAGAATAAGTAATATCCATGATTGTATGACCAGTCAAGTTGTGTAAACTTTACACACATGAACAAGCCATCAAAAATGATACTCAAGTTCCTTAAGCAAACAAAACTTGCTTAAAGACAGACATAATTGAAAATATTCAATGATTTTATTCACTAAAATGAATTTGTTTATAAATCAGACCACACTGTTCGTGTGATATAAGCAGTCAGAAGAATTCAAAATGATAAGTCATGAGTTTGTACATCTTTGAGAAAGATTCTTTAAAAGAACTGGCTCATAAGAATCAGTTTTTCTTGATTGATTTGCGCGATTCAGTCAGACTGATTCAAACAGGTATGTTATGAGGTTTTTATTTTTTTAAACAATTCATGAAAAGAACAGACTCCTTGTGAATCAGAGCAATCTGTTTGAGCAAACTGAATTGTTTGTGTGATTCAAACTGGTTACTCGTGAGATTAAGTGTCTTTTTGAACATCTCCTTAAAAGAACCAACTCATCAGAGTCATTTTTTCATGAATCGGACCACACTGTCCGATTCATGAAAACAGGAACACTTCCTGTTTGTTGCTGCCGTGTGGTTTGAGTTTGAGCTCCGTCAAGTTAATTCTTTGTTGTCCCATTTTTTATCTTAAAATCAATTTTATACACCATCCTTTTCAGTTCTATAACATGTGAATATATCTCCTATCGTATTCTACAACAAAAACA
>NW_015506381.1:238374-256279 GCF_001515645.1 Sinocyclocheilus grahami
TTTGCATTATTGACACTATTTTCCTAATTAATGCTGTTCAGTTGCTTTGACACAATCTGTATTGTTAAAAGCGCTATATAAATAAAGGTGACTTGACTTGACTTGACTGTTGGCATTAATTTATCAGCCAGAATGATTTGTAACTGGTTCATAAGAGTCATTTGTTTGTAAACAGAATCGGTTTCCATGATTCACATAGACTGATTGAGACTGGTATGTTATACGCTTGTGAGGCTTGTTGAATAAATTAGTAAAAAATCCAAGTCACAAGTTTAATTTGTTTGAACTGTGCAAACATTGATTCACAGTTTTTTCTGATTCAAACTGATTACACTTGAGTTGAGTTTGAGAGTCTTTTTTAATGATTCTCCATTATTCGTGAATCAGACTACTGTAAACCACTAAACCCAGCTCACAAAAGTTATTTGTTCTTTAAGTTAAAGTTATATGAATCCTTCTGTAAACTGAAGCCCCCAAACCATTAGATGTCAAATGACACAATCTGCTTCAGATTTGAACATATCCGTCATCCACGGTTGTTCAGTGAAACTCAATCAGCATTAAATTGTGGTATGGTTTGTGTTAGAGGACAAGAGTCCAGCAAGCTGTGGTCGCTAGGTGATACAAACATACGGGATTCATTCTACCATGAGAGGGGAAGGAAGTGACAGGGCCCACAGGACACCCACAGCACAGACTGTTATGAAGTTTGTGGTATGCAGAAAAACGGTTGCAGGAAAAGAGGGATTCTTTTTATCTCAGCACAATTTGAGTCGCGACAGCCACTTGTACAGCAAATCTACACAAACCAACCAAAAGACTTGCAGGATTCTCATGCGCGTTTGGATCACTTCTGCAGATGACATCTATTTCGGAAAGGCCTATAAATAAATTTTATAGGATGACAAAAGGACCAGACAAACCCATTCGCTTTGCTCAATGCAAAAATGTTTGGAGGTCTTGCAGAAGGAGCATAGTAATATATTAATGTATGCTTATAGCTTACTTAACAAGTACTTAAAAGATGTAAAAATTGTACAACTATCAGTCGGATAAATGATCCGAGGCATTTGCCTGCTGTTCCCTAAATCCAATTTCATGAGCAATGCGGTGCACATGATGTTTGTTTGAGCAGGATCCTAATCTCTTTCATGGGACAATCCCAGCTGCCTCCATTTCTACAATAACTCCATTTGGTATAAAGGAAGAGGCCGCAATTGATTTCAACCCCATACAGTACGCTAGATTACAGTTTGCATGCATTGTAGTGTCAAGTGCAGCTTCTCACTGTACATGGGCTGAGATACAAGCAACCTATAGAGACAGAGCGCAACGTGTCATAATCTGAAAACCACGCCCACCGGGGGGGAAAACAATTCAACGCTCTCCATTGACTTTCTATTGCGGGAAGCTGCCTCCTTGTCATTTCTGACTTATAACAAAAACAGAGCACTGCCTAAAAGCTGCCATGTGACAAGGTGTTCATTAAACAAGCTAAAAAACCTAGAACTACGTTTTTATAAGCTGTCGACCAAAAAAAAAACAAGCGTTTAGGACACAAAAGTAGAGCGCAACGTGTCATATTACTCTGAGAACTGCGCCCACTGGAGGGAAACATAATCGGCGAAAGAAAACATTAATTATTTTTAACCATGTCAAAGGATTATTTCACCAACCTATGTGAATCAGAGGAGGAGATATATTAAGAAACTAAATTTTATTGGTCTATGTCAGTGCCCCTTTTCCTAACCTTCCTTTTGTTTGAGAAATGATCCAACTGAACGGCCCAACGTGAAATACCACGACATCTACAATTAGTGGTGGGCGGTATGACCAAAAATTTATATCGCGGTATTTTTCAAAATTATACCGGTTTCACGGTACATGACGGTATTTTTTTTTCATCCATGACCGGGTGTTAACCATATTTTCTACTGATTGAGAGAGGAAATACTGCAGTATACTGACATAGAATGCCCTATTTTACTGTCATGATGAGTGAATATTGTCAAAAAATACCACACGTGACTAAACACGACCCCTTTTAATACGTTAACCAGGAGTCACTCTCATTTATAATCATGGCATCGTCTGATAAAATCAACATGCATCTACACTAAAGAGAGGCTATGCGGTTGTTTTGGCTATATTACTTTTTTGTCTCATGCAGCGCACTGCCTGCACTGAGTAACAAACTAAAAAAAACAACAAACAAAAAAGTGCATGTGATATTAACAGACGAACTACGCTCATATTTATAATTCCAAACAATCAGTAAGCGACAGGTGCTAGGAAACGCTGTTTTGTACTCATTTATTGACGAGTCGGCTGCGGTGCGGCCAACTGAACGCGCTGCTTCTCTGCCGCTCACTGCACAGAACAGACGCCGAGAGAGGTGACACTTCTCCAGGAAAGTCAGACGGAGTTCACGGGACAGTACTGGCAAAATCTTCCAACTGAACCATAGCTAAGGTTTATCCAAAAAAGTCGCTAGGTTTGTCAGTATGAATATTCTATGGAAAAAAGCAGCTAAAAGGGTCTGAAAGTTGCTAAATCTAGTGCTAAAGTCGAGCTCGTGTGTGTGTGAGACGCGGGAGCTGATGGCAGGGGGCGGTGGGTATTTGTGGCGGTCGATGTGGATATTGTGGATGAGTTCTTCTGTCTCATCACGTTCTATTAGTTCTACAGCTTCAGTTTCGGAACTTTCACGCTTAGTAACACATACAGTTGTTCCCTCATCACCGTGCAACAGTGAAAAGGGACCCCTTTCAAACAGTGTCGCGTTCCGAACGTTGTTTAAGCGACATACACTGGTATTGCGGTATTTAAAAAATTTATATCATAACAAAAATAAGCACCGGTATTCGGTATGAACCGGTATACCGCCCAGCACTATCTACAACTATTTGTGTCCTAAACGCTCGTTTTTTTGGTCGACAGCTCATAAAAACATAGTTCTGGGTTTTTTAGCTTGATTATTGTACACCTTGTCACATAGCAGCTTTTAGGCATTGCTCAGTTTTTTGTTATAAGTCAGAAATGACAAGGAGACAGCTTCCCGCAATACAAAGTCAATGGAGAGTGTTGGATTGCACCAAACATTTGTTGGATTGCACCAAACATTGTAACATTTCAAACATTATGATTACAGGGCAGATTATCAATTGATAAAGACTTATTTTCACATGGTTACACCTCAAACACTATTATCTGTCCATAATTTGTCAATTTAAATACTTTGCATCACATAGCCTGCTTTATAAGCATGTTTTTTCTGGCATAGTAAACTCGCTCAGTAGCTCACCTGGTACAGCATTGTACTTGTAATGCAAAATTACGTCCCATAAAACGCGAGTCACGATAGACAGCCAAAATGGCATGGATGCTTCAGCAAATGTGTTTTTAATCTAATGTTTTCTTTTGTTAGCATTATCAGTTTAGGGTAGGGTTTATTGTAGGTCATATGTTAATTTCAAACACAGTAGAGAATTAACCTTCTATCACCACTCACCAGATATTTAATTTTCAAACTGCTGCAATTTGTACAGCATCCACTGTAACTAAACTTTGCAGGATTCACGTTCATCTGTTTCAGATAAAACTGAACGCACATTTAATGCCACACCCTGGAGATTTCACTCTGAAAAAAAAGTGTTGCAGAAAATATGCAAGAATCAACATTTTTCCAATGAACTTGGTTTGGAAAAAAAAGGCATCTAATTCACCCAAAAGGGCAAACAGGGAAAAAGAAAAGTTGCTGTGTTTTGTGTCCATGCTTTAGGCGGTCAATCAGAAGTGGACAAAAGCCGCTAAGAGAACCAAAGTCATTCTAACGATCAACAATGCTATGGACCCATGAGATTTGTATGGTCAGGCTAATCTCCACCTTTCGGTGCACCCGATGGGTGGTCCATACAGCCCTCGGTCGCTCGGTTTTTCTCATCTACAAGGCGGGAGCGGAGTGGGAAACCAGTAAAGCTGAGATTTATATTCCTTATTAACATCTTTAACAACAATGATGAAAAGTATACTAGTATACATGCTAAAGCTTAATCACATGATATGTGCACATGATATAAAAAATACATATAACATTAGGTAAGTACCACCAAACACCGCACAGAAAAACCCCAAAGGGGATATTTCTTTATGCTTTATGCAAAACAGGTATCATTTACTTCATACTAACTGTCTGATTCAACCTCCTTGAGTTGAGAACGGTAGTCTGTTTTGAATCATCATAATTCTGCAAGCGTTCTGGTGGGCAGTTATGACTCAGCCAACTGGTCCATTCAGCAGTTCTCAAGTCTTCGAATGTACACTATGTCAGCATGGCAAACTAGTAGCTAACACGGAGTGTTGTCATAGAATGAGGAGCCAAAAGCTATAACAGCACGTCTGCTTTTGCATACACAATAACGACATTCCTGTAACTGCCAAGAGAGAGAGGAAATGGATTTTTTAGCTGCTTGAAGGGCGGGTGATAGGGGGATTCCAGGCATGGGAACATTAATCAGGACAGCCAGAGAGAGAGTCCATGTTCACTGCAAGCAACCCCCTGCCTTATCTATCACCCATTTTTGTGGGGTGTGGTAAAACGGAGGGGATATTTTCTAATGGTAGAGTTCCCAGGTGAACTCACAGAGACTCACCCGCCCAACGACTTAACAGCCAGAAGCCCCTTATTAAAGAACTGAAACAACGTTTTTTGCACAGCAACCAAAACCACCGAAACCACACAACTAACAGAAGGCGCTGGCAGTCATTCAGAATCTGCAAACTGAATGAGATATGAAAAGGTGTGTTAATGTAGTATGTTCTTGCACTCCCTTGTGCATGTGATACGGACCAACTATAATTAGATAGGTTAAATTTAATATTCGCATCTTGACATCTTAACTAAATTTAAAGATGCAATAAATCAGCCATGTAAAATGCATGCAAAAAAATAGCTGCTGACTTAACTAGCACTTTCTCTAAAAAGAGGAAAGACACAATGTGCTATTTTTTGACATCAGAGCCATCCTCAAGAGAATGTGACTTCAAAGTTTGGCAGGAGGGAATTGATGGGACTCAATCGCCCAGTCTATTTCATCTCAGCTTAGGCCACTTTGTGATAGGGTTGGGTATCGTTTGGGTTTTTTTCGATACCGGTGCCAAATCGATACTTTTAAAACGGTTCTGGTGCCTAAACGGTGCCTGAACCGATACTTATATTAAAAAAATAAAAAATTCCCCAAAAATAATGGATTGGCCATTAGCACTATAAACACATGATGTCCATTTCATTCATACTGGACGCCAGAGGGCACCCTCGCACAGAAAATCCACATATCCAGTCACAGAAGTAGCGGAACTCATGACCCTCCAGGAAATTCCTTATATGGATATAAAGGCATCGCTATTATAGCTGTAACTGAGTAAGCAGAACATATAAACGTTTTGAATGATAAAACTAAGACAATAAACACTTGACTGCGACAATATAGTTTATCTGTGTTATTCAAGCCATCTCTGGTATTTTCATAATAATTAAGCATATTTATAATCCATTGCTAATCGATGTATTCTTTTTAAATTAGCCTATGGAACATATTTTCTGCCTCATTCTGTGACAAGAAGCCTCATCAGATCACAAAAGGAAGCATTTGACTGGTGTTGTGGAGTAAAAAGGTTATAATGTTCTCTTTTGTTGGACAACAGGTTTAGAAATGTGAATACAAGGGAGGTTTAGCTTTAGGCATTTTAATTTAAGCATGTTTAGCTTAGTAAACGGAAGGCTACCTGCTGCCATCAGAGCAAGTGCAGTTACTGCATTCACACGCTCCTCGGATGCTCTCATTTCCCGAGTTGTGCTTTTAAGTCAGAATGTGAAAAAAACATGGACACTCGCGTTACTACAAAGATGTGTTGGATTTGTATTATTAGAGCTTTCCGACTTCACCGTTCACGTGCATTTTCTCAGTCGCGAGATTATTTTTCACGTACGGTGCCAGTGATGATGCTTCTTACGTCCGTTTCAGAGAACCAGAGGACAAATATTTCAATCGATCGCTCAGGCATGGCACCGAAATGAGGCACTGAAATCTGCGTTCAGATTCGGTTCTAGCACATACCGGTTATATGGGTACCGGTGCCATATTGGTACCGGGTTTCGGTACCCAACCCTACTTTTTGAGGCCAAAGACATGGGACAGCCTCTGCAGGTTTCACTTTACACATTATGTGCTTGTTTTCAGGCACATGTCTTTTCAGTGCTACATCTGATTGGACATCACCCATATCTGTCTCAAGGGATCTATTTGTACGTATGATTGCATGTCACACTCCTAAAGCTACTAAGATATCAAATACACTGAAAATGACCGTACTGTACTTCAGGATACAAAGAGAAATGTTAGACGTTTCACCTGCATACACGACAGGATTTAGATTTTAAGGGAATTAAGGTACAGAGGGATGGTACAGCAGAGAAAAATGACACTACACATTGGATCTTGCACACAGTGCAAAAGTTGCATTTTGTACAAAGGTTACATACAAAATTCATACAAATAATAATAATAGAATCAATTTAAATTAATATTTTAATAAATATGTTTTATTTACAAAATAACTGAAAACTCCTTTAATAAATTAAAACATATTCAGTAAAAATATATATACAATAATTAATAATAGTAGTAGTATGTGTGTGTGTGTGTATATATATATATATATATATATATATATATATATATACACACATATATACACACACACACACACACACACACATACACTACTGCTCAAAAGTTTTGGATCAGTAAGTCTTGTAATGTTTTTTAAAGAAGTATCTTATGCTCATCAAGGCTGCATTTATTTGATCAAAATACAGAAAAAAACTGTAATCTTGCAAAATGTTATTACAACATAAAATAATGGTTTCTATTTTAATATACATTATTTATACGAATTTATTCCCGTGACGCAAAGCTGAATTTTCAGTATAATTACTCCAGTCTAAAGTGTCATGATCCTTCAGAAATCATTCTAATATGCTGATTTGTTATCAGTGCTGGAAACTGTTGTGCTGCTTAATATTTTTTGGGAAACTGCGATACTTTTTTCAGGATTCTTTGATGAATAAAAAGTTAAAAAGAAGAGCATTTATTTTAAATGGAAATCTTTTCTAACAATATACACTACCGTTCAAAAGTTTGGGGTCAGTCATTTTTTATTCTTTCTTTTTTTTTTAAAGAAATTAAAACTTTTATTCAGCAAGGATGTGTTAAATTGATAAGTGATAGCAAAGGTTTACATTGTTAGAAAAGATTTATATTTTGAATAAATGCTGTTCTTTTTTACTTTTTATTCATCAAAGAATCCTGAAAAAAGTATTGTCGTTTCCCAAAAAAATATTTGGCAGCACAACTGTTGCCAACATTGATAATTCTAATAATAAATCAGCATATTAGAATGATTTCTTAAGGATCATGTGATACTTTATACTGGAGTAGTGGCTGATGGAAATTCAGCTTTGCATCACAGAAATACATTATAGTTTAAAGTATATTAAAATGGAAACCATTATTTTATATTGTAATAACATTTTGCAAGATTACAGTTTTTTTCTGTATTTTTGATCAAATAAATGCAGCCTTGATGAGCATAAGAGACTTCTTTAAAAAAACATCTTACTGATCCCAGTAAGATGAGACTTGTAAAGACTTACAAGTCTTACTGATCCCAAACTTTTGAGTGGTAGTGTACACACACACTTATATATATATACAGTGGGTACAGAAAGTATTCAGACCCCCTTAAATTTTTCACTGCTGCGTGAATATGACGCATCACACCAACAAGGAGACCCGAGGAAAAACCTGGATTAAAGTCCAAAACCTGACCTGAAATAACCTAACAAATCAATCGGGGCTAAAGCGGTTCTATTAACGACAAATTACATTCACACAATCTCACTAATTTGTGCACGCTTATTCTTAAGCAGACCTTATGTCGATCATGGATCAAATTGATCCACCATGACAAACAGCGAATATATCTGTGCTGTTTAATGCATTTGAGACTTTGTGTTTTCCTCAGTGCATAACTGACATGTCACAGGTATATTTTTCATCTTTAAATGTTAGAAAGTCATGCAAACATATCCATTTTGCTGTCAGGGGTGGGCAAGGCTGACGCGAGTGAATGAGCGCTGCTGCGCGATAAACAGAGAGCGCAATCGAATAGGAGCGCAATAATTCAGAGTAAAATATACATTTTGCTAAAATATTTTTTGGACATTAAATGTGTCTTTTGTAGAATTTTAAACCTACATATAAAGTGTATTTTTATGATAGCAGTAATTGTAAGTGGACTATTGTAATAGGTAAATCAAATGTAAGCTAGTAGGCTACAGTACTTACTAAGCTCAAATTAGTTAATATGCGTTTCTTATAGCAGTTAAAATGTAGTCATTTTCTTTATTTTCATTTTTAATTCAGTTATTTTAACTTTTAATGTAGTTCTTTTAATGCTTTAAAGAGCAATTTTAGATTGTAATGTTCTGCTATCTGTTCTGCAAACTATAAAAGGTACAGCTGTAATAAAACCAGAGAGAAAGGCTGCATGGCTAGAAACTGTAAATAAAATAAGTAAAATAATAGTATGTGAGTGGTAATATCATTATGTTCCTATTGGTCATTAGAGGAGCTTAGCCTGACAATTAGCCTGCTTTAGACCAGGTCAGTTTCCCAGCATAAGTTGCCACAGTGACTTTATTTGCTTTATGGAACCAAATCATTCAATCAATCAACTGAAATAAGCCTGGCTTATTTGGTTAACTTGTTTTATGAAACAGGCCTGGAGGCATTAAAAGTGATCATATTTTCTCCATTGCATCGAATCGCATTGTGTTGAATCGACTCTAAATCGGATCGCACTGCATCATAATAGGGGTGAATCGTATTGCATTGCATCGGTAGCTGCTTCATATGTATCTTTAATGTATCGTATCGTTGGCTATGCATCGAGATGTGTATCGTATCGGCCTCAGTCATGGAGATGCACATCCCTAATATATATGCATACATACATACACACAGCCGTTCAAAAGTTTGGGATTAGTAAGATAACCGTTTTCCTATTTTAATATACATTAAAATATAATTTATTCCTGTGCAGCAAAGCTGAATTTTCAGCATCATTACTCCAGTCTTCAGTGTCACATTGTTTCAGAAATCAAACTAATACGCTGATTTATAATCAATGTTGGAAACAGTTATGCTGCTTAATATTTCTGGGACCTGTGATACTTTTTTCAGGATTCTTTGATAAATAAACATTTTAAAAGAACGGTGTTTATTCAAAATAGACATTTTATGTTACAATATACACTACTATTCAAAAGTTTAGGCTCAGTACTTTTTTTCTTCAAAAAAAAAAAATTAATACTTTTATTCAGCAAGGATGTGTTAAATGGATAAAAAGTGATAGTAAAGACATATATTGTTAGAAAAGTGTTCTGTTGAATAAATGCTGTTATTTTTAACTTTTTATTCATGAAAGAATCAAAGAAAAAAGTATCACAGGTTCCAAAAAAAATATTAAGCAGCACAACAATTTCAACACTGATAATAAATCAGCATATTAGAATGATTTCTGAAGGATCATGTGACACTGAAAACTGGAGTAATGGCTGATGAAAATTCAGCGCTGCGTCACAGAAATAAATTATATTTTAAAGTATAATATATAGGAAACCAATATTAGAAATTGAAATAATATTTCACAGTATTACTGTTTTTTCTGTATTTTTGATCAAATAAATACAGCCTTGAAAGGCAGTGTAAATGTATGTGCTTCAGACACTTGCGCAACCCTGTTACTCACCACGGAAGTAAGAGCCATCTGAAAGCTGTAGATCCGCGCCAGACCAAAATCAGCCAGTTTGATCTGTCCTCCACTGGTGACTAGAATGTTTTGAGGCTTAAGATCTCGATGAACCACACGGTGAGAGTGGAGGAAATCCAGACCCTGCAGCAGCTGGTACATCATATCCTGCCAAAACAAGACCAGAGTCATTCCAAATATATTTTAATAACCTAAAGTGGATTTTTTAAAAATGACTGAAAAGGACTAATATCAAGATATACAGGTGCATCTCAATAAATTAGAATGTCGTGGAAAAGTTCATTTATTTCAGTAATTCAACTCAAATTGTGAAACTCGTGTATTAAATAAATTATATATGCGTGGGGAGGGAAAAGGTGTGTGTGTGCCTTTAAACCTAAAGTATGGCAGATGTTAATAACCAACATGACGGCAGAGCAGGAAAGACCTTAAGGCTCCATCCCTGTAGGCCTCTGCTTCCCTGCAGCTGTCCCGGGATCACAGCTAATTGTGAATTGTGTCGTTCTGACTATGGGCCAATATGAAATCAGACCATGACACTGAAACTCAATAACAAGCAGAAAAGAAAGAAAAAAACACACACACACACAAAAAGAAGGTGGGGAGAAAAGACAGCAACTGCCATTTTCTTTAGTAGAAACTGTCGATAATGGTCAAATAGATAAGAAAAAAATGGGGCAATGCGTAACGGGGCTAGAAAAAGTCATCGGGTCAGAGTGCCGAGCGAGAAGCATTTGCTCACAGTTGCTGCTTGACTTGTTCCAAAGCAGAAGTATCAAACGGTGGAAGCCTACCCCTGAGAAACCCGCTGCCAAGACCTCACAAGTGACATGGATCTGAGCCCGCAGCACTGTTCATTCCCCGACCAGCTGGTGAGTGATTAAAACCACTGAAACAATGGGGTGCACACTCAAGCAGAAAACTGCAAACGGCGCGAGTCAGACCAGGCGAGGGGAAAGGGACGGAGGTCCTCACAATGTGCGCGCTGGGGGCCTGCACTAGGGAACGCGTGTGTGTCAAAGTCAGGCAGCCAGGATAAACAAGGAGCCTTTCTGAATGCCCACCCAGCCATGACCTCTCAGATCTTCAGGCACAGGCAGTTATTCTGAGAGCTCCTAAAACGGCATGACCCCCTACCAGCTCCTCTGTCTTGGCCTAAAATGGCCCACGGTTGGCCCACTTTTGCTTTAGACAAAGATGAAAAGAAAAGGAAAGGTACACAACCGCCTCAGAAGCGTGACCCGAGGATAAATACGCATATCGTCTCCTCCCAACTCCTCCAAACACATATTAAGCAGCTTGTGTACCTTTTATGTACGTGTTATGT
Source organism: Sinocyclocheilus grahami (assembly GCF_001515645.1). Classification (NCBI taxonomy): domain Eukaryota; kingdom Metazoa; phylum Chordata; class Actinopteri; order Cypriniformes; family Cyprinidae; genus Sinocyclocheilus; species Sinocyclocheilus grahami. The sequence goes on from NW_015506381.1 coordinate 249,596, forward strand.
ATCTAATTATCATGACAAATGGAGTCTGTGCTCATTTTCAGTGCTGTTTGTATAGGAAAATCTGCAGATTGTGCCATTTAAATGTGTGAATTGGTAGCTGAATATTATATTATATAATAAACATACATACCATTCAAAAGTTTGGGGTAAGAAAGACTGTTTTTAAATTAATTACTACTTTTATTCAGAAAGGATGTATCATAAAAACATAAATCAGTTGAAAGTGACAGTAAATACATTACAATACAAACTTACAAAAGATTTCTATTTCAAATAAAATGTTCTTTTGAACGTTCTATCCATCAAACAATCCCGAAAGAAAATCCTGAATATTTTCCTCAAAAAACTGTTTACAACATTGATAAGAAATGTTTCCTGTGCACCAAATTATTATTATTTAAATTATGAGTGATCTGCTGAAGTGATACTCTGGAAAGCACTTTAGTTCAGTGGAAAATCAACCTTGATATACCTGTCATACAATCTCTCATTATAATCTCAAAAGGAGTAACCCAACAGGTGGAATCTGAATGATTCTTCAGAGACAGTTCTTTGTTGTAACATGCTATTCACACAACAGAGGCACCGTAATTTACAATCAAAACAATGCCTCAAATTAAACCAACAGTACCAACCTGAAATAACCAGGCTTTGCTGAAAGGCATTCAGACTCTAAACAAAGAAAAGATTTGATAGCACCTGTCCTAAAGTACCTCTTCTTGGAAAAAGGGAGAAAATAAAGCAGAGGAGGAAAGAGTGGAAGAAAAAAAATCTCCCCAAAAACAGCAGTCAAAACAGAGCTTTCAGAAGGCACCCCCCTTTCTCATGCTAATTCATGAGAGGCAGCCATATTGTTTATTGTAGCCCGGCACAATGCAGGACATCTGCCAGTTAGCGTTAGTGTAATTCCTTCCCCATGCTTCATTAGGCTCTCCTTTATGGACCAGAGACAGGCCTTGGGATGGCGCGGGGCCGGAGAGCCTAGCCGCACTCCCCAACGCAGGGCCAGCCGCTTGATCTCCTTCCAGCTCATTTGATTCCCGGGGCCTCTCTCATCAATTAGCATGCAGTGGGTCTGAAATGGAGCAAAAGTGGGCAGTTTGGGGGCTGGAATGAGGTGGATGCTGGGACCTCTGCAATCTGGTGTCCTTAAGAGGGTGGTGAATAAGGTTGCTGGGCATCTTTGGGAGGGCCACACTGTCTACAACTGATGTCTGTTATCTGATGTCTGTGTGGCCTGACAGAATTAAATCTCACTAATGCATATTCAAGAGCTCTTTGGTTAAAATATTCAGACTCTGAAAGCCTGTATAATGCATACATTTAGTATAAAAGACTACTAACTGTATAATATAAATACATAATAAATGACTACTTGTAATTTAATAAATATATAGAATTTATTATAAACATCTGTTAATTTCTGGCTTGATTTCTAAGAATTTCCTTTATTTACATTTAGATTTAATTTAGAAGAATGAGAAATATATTTATAAAAAATTTTTTTTTTTTAAATATACACTAACATGTTTTTTGAAAGAAGTCTCTTATGCTCACAGAGCCTGCATTTGATCAAAAATACAGTGAAAACAGTAACATTGTGAAATATTATTACAATATAAAATATTTTTTCTATTTTAATATATTTTTAAACTATTTTTTATGTGAAGGCAAAGCTGAATTTTCAGCAGCCATTACTCCAATGTCTCATTATCTCAAAACCCTCTTTTGTGCGGAACTACTTTCTTCGGCCACTGATACAAATCTCAAGTTGACAGTTTAACAGCTGAGCCCAAGCCTCCATTACTAATTCGACAACATCACTTTAGAACTATGGCCAAAAGTTTTGGTGGTGACATAAACTTTGTGTTTTGCAAGGTTGGCTGCTTCAGTATTTGTAGATTATTTTTCCGCATGTTTCTATGGTATACTGAAAAACAATGATAAGCATATCGTAAGGTTTAAAAGCTTTTATTGGCAAAAAATAATGAGTAAATATTTACAGTGTTGACCCTTGTTCTACATAACCTCTGCAATTTGCTCTGGCATGCTGGATATTAGCTTCTGGGCCAAATCCTGACTGATGGCGATCCATTCTTGCCTTATTAGTTCTCGGAGTTAATCACGATTTGTGGACTTCTGCTTGTTCCCTCGCCTTTTGAGGACTGACCACAGGTTCTCTATGGGATTGAGATCCGGGGAGTTGCCTGGCCACGGATCCAAAATTTCAATGTAATGATCTTCGAGCCACTTCTTTATCACTCTTGCTTTGTGACATGGTGCGCAATCATGCTGGAAAATGCACGGATCATCACCAAATTGCTCATGGATCGTTGGAAGAAGTCACTCTTGCAGGACGTTTGGATGCCATTCTTTATTCATGGCAGTGTTTTTGGGCAGAATTGTGAGAGAGCCCACTCCCTTGGTTGAAAAGCAACCCCACACATGGATGGTCTCAGGATGCTTGGCCATTTTGATGCAAAGAGATGATGGCTACACATGTTTCTTTGGAGATAACCATTGCTAACAAGAACACAACGATTGGAAGAGCTTCTTCCCTCCTTTTATAGCAATCAGTCTGCTTTTACAATCTATTTAGTATGATAGTGATTAACCTGACTAGTACTCATTCACACTTTCACATGTGCTGCTGATATGGTTAGTCAATTAATGTTAGCTGGTCATTTTGTGTCCAATGAAGCTTTTAGCAATTATTTAAAATGCATCTGATCACTCTACACAATAATCTAGAAACAATGTGATATGAACACCACAACAGCTTAAGCAGCAAACATTGCAAAACACTAAATTTGTCACAGCCAAAACTTTTGGCCATGACTGTAGTAACGAAGAAACATTGAGTTGCTTCATTGAAATCTTATTGTATTACTGTATTAAAAGCTCACTGCATTATGTAGAGTATTATGAGAGAGAGTATTATGGACTGAGTAAGTGTGATTATCTGCATCTGATAAAGCATTCATTCTTCAGCTCAATCTCATATTATATCTCATATTATATTCACAATAAAACATTAGTTTGAATGTCCTCTGAGGAAAGCGATATCTTTGTCGTACTATTCTTTCATCTGTTAAAGGTAGGGTAGGCAATTTCAGAAAGGCTAGCAATAGCAAGCTAGCCGTGAATGCAAGATTCCCACCCTCCCTGTATAATCACTTTGCAAAGCCACGCCTCCCCCCGCACTCCAGAGAACCAGAGACTAACCTGCGACACGATGAGAGGCGCCGTTGGAGGATTGAATGCCATGCTGTCAGATTACCTCATGTCTCATTCACTGGTGAGAAAACATTAGAGTACAAAGTGTATAATATTGCAATAATAGCGCCTTTCATTCTCACTGGAAAAGAGTGCGCAGAGGTATGCAAATACATATTTGACAGGCAGGCAGGACAGCTTATCGTAATGTTCGGACCGAACATTTTGATTTGATGAACATTTCATGGTCCTATGCCTTCTACAGACTATATAAATACATATAAATAAATGTAGACCACTTAACTTAGTGATTGCTATCGGGATGTGAAGAGAGTTTCAATCAGGATAACAAAAATATTTCTGAACCAAATCCCCTACCCTGCATTTAAGTGTGATTTCCGATGACAGCGCTGCTGAGAGCATTTGTTGGCTGCACCTTACACACACACCGTTCCCCAATACTAAATACTATTATTAAATACTATTATTTATATAAAATATTATTTAGTGAATAATAATATTTAATAAACAACAAAAGCCATCATAAAAGTTGCTAGGCAATTCATTTAAAAGTACACAATTTATATAATAATAATTTTAATTATTAAATAATAAAATTACATAAATATAATTTTGCCCTCAGCGAAAACTATTTGCTCTGGAACAAATAATAGATTAGTGAGACCAAAGACTGCCCATTAGGTTTACTCAAAACGAATTATACCTCATGTTTAACCACAATAGAGAGCTTGATGGGGCGATGCGGAATGAAAAAGTTTTTCAGGATGAGGCAGTAGAGGCGGCGCAACTATAACGACATGTGAATAATCCCGCCCACTCTAACGCGGTACTAAACCGCAGTGGAAACGCAAACCGAGCCGAGCCGAGTCGTACCACAAAGTGCCATTATACAAATGGTTAAACGGTTGGAGGTCTGTTATCACTAGAATATCGCACTCCTGGGAAAGGCTCTTTTTTTTTTTTATTGGATTCTTGGAAGAATAGAAAATGCAGCCTTTATTTGAAATAGATTTTTTTTACAGCGCAATCACTGTCACTTTTGATCAGTTTAAAATATCCTTTAAATTAGGTATTTTAGGTGGGGAAAATGCAAAGAAAACACATATCTATCTCTAGCATGCAAACTAGAGACTCAAACCAAGACTGTGTTATGTTTAAAAGTCCCTCTCGATACACAATCCTTCCTTAATGATACACAAAACTTGCAAAGGTGTCACTTTTTAACTTTTCAAATGTTTCTTAGCTTGTGTTTCCCTTTCAGTTTGGCACGAGTGACAAAGAGAGAGATACGGTTTGTTTCAGGACTCAATGTAAGATGTCCTAGGGGGAGAGGTAGCGAAATATGATGAATGGATTTGTAAGACTACCATGTGGGAAAAGTCAAAATAGATTACGGGAGAGTAGATGATCAGGACAAAAAAAAAATCCAACATTTCCGCTCACAGCTTTCCGGATGAACGTAAGAGGACACTGACACAGGACACACACCAGGATTATTTCTAGACTAATGAAAATGATATCTGGCCTGAATGACTTATTGCCACTTAAGGAAGCCCCTTGTAGTCCACTGGTTCATTCTAGTGAAAGGCTGAGAGGGAGGCCACTAACCAGACATACACACTTTCACAAACACTTTGCATGCACATACACACACATACACTGAAGCAACATTCCTCTGGCCAATATTTGGTGAAAGCCAGAGCTGAATGAAAATAGAGGCACACAGGCACACAGGCACACAGCCCTTTAATTAGAAGCCCATCCACCACATGCACTGCCCATCAAAAGGACAGGACTCTGTGATCTGAGGGAGCTCCATCCTTCATCTGCCGACTTAGAAGGCCAAAACACTCATTTTTTTGCTCAGGGCCTCAAATTTAGGATAAAACTAGAGATTCAACTAGTAATATGTAAGAAAAGATATTGTTTTATCCATAATAGTTGATATAATAGAATGTGGTTGCAATGCAGGAGTTAATTCATGACATCAGCAAAAAAGGAAAGTCACTTTAACTGGAGAGCAAGTTATTATATTTATTTTGATTAAAATATTATAAAACACAATATTTATGAACACAATTATGACTCATGCACAGTAAGACCAGGATTTGCACTGAATGTGCAACGTGATCTCATGATAATTCGTATGTATTTTTATGTAAAATGTGGTTCTATAAAACGTACATTTACTTACGTTTTTACAGGCACTAAAATGTACAATGTGCATTAAACAGTAAAAAGGATTTGCTGAAGGCATCAGGCTAGTTTCTTTGCCTGATTGTCAATACTGAGATGAATTTGCTGGTGTGATAGTACCTTTATAGTTTCAGGTGGCACTCCTGGATCAGGTGCTTTCTCCAAATATGTGGTTAAATCTTGGTCCACATGCTCAAAGACCAAAGTTAGTTTGGTTTCCCGGTCAGTCCTGGAAACTGTGCATACGTCAAACAACCTAAACAAGGGAAAGGCATAATCAAGAATGCTTTCAATAAAAGCTCTTTGAGTGATCTCTGTTAACTATTTAGTATGAATTTTGACAAGTTCATAGAATACATAATAATTGAGTATGCAAATTCTACAATATAATCTGCAATGAAGAGTTTAATGGAGCAGAAACCTTCTAAACAAGACAAACTGACACTGTTCTCAAACTGATATTGGCAAGACCTCTCAGCATAGCATCCGTCATCTCAATGCAAGAAGGCCAAAACCCTAAAATTACTACTTGTTCTTCAAGGACATGGATGCATGTGATATATATTTGACAGAAGGGGCGGAGCTCTTTAATTGCCTGATGTCGCTTGAATAGATAATGAATTATCCCAGACTTTTAGTGGGAGACAAAGTCATATATCCGTAATCTACCAAAGTAATTTTTCATGGTAATGTCACTCGATCCCATGACATAAACTGAACCTCTCCAGGAAACGCTTCTGCTGGAATCCAGATTGTTCCTCCACAATGAAACCTCTTAACCAGCTAAACATATGGCATGAATAATATTCTCATTATAAGCACTGAGGGGTTGCCTGCACTTTCACAGCGTTCCAAACACACAGCCCTATATGATTCTCGGGCCCCTACATCTCTTAATACCGATTAGAGTTTCATTTAAAACTATTTTCTTCCATTCGCGTTCATGCCTTGCACTCTACAAAAAAATCTGTTCTGTAGATCCCACATATACTTCATGTACTCATAAAAACATTGGAGTCCAAAAGTCTGCAACCCCAATAAAATAATTTTAAAGGGGTCATATGATGCGATTTCAATTTTTCCTTTCTCTTTGGAGTGTTACAAGCTCTTGGTGCATAAAGAAGATCTGTAAAGTTGCAAAGACTAAAGTCTCAAATCCAAAGAGATATTCTTTATAAAAGCTCAGAGTCAGCCACACCTACCTAAAACGGCTCGTTCTAACACGCCCCCACATGTCTACATCACGATGTG
>NW_015506381.1:256516-269199 GCF_001515645.1 Sinocyclocheilus grahami
TAAACACATTTCATTACACCAAATAAATAAAATAATGTTCTTTTTAGCAGCATCATATGACCCCTTTAAAAGTTTGAAGATTTTTAAATGTAAACTAATGAGAAATATTTCAGATTATGAACTTTTTCTTATGCACTTTTTCCCAGGTCACTAATCACTGATCATGTTCTTTGATTGAAGCTCAAGATGCTCTTTGGAACATCTAAAACCATGCTGGAGAACATGATCGGGTTTTGATAAACTTATGGAGTTCATGCAGCTTGAGCGCTGTTGTCATTAAAGCAAAGGGGAAAACAAATGGACAGACAATATGAAAAAGATTCATTTGCATCCATGGGCAAATAATAAACCAGCAAAATTTACATTTGCAATCCAGACCTTGTCTAGTCCAGCCAAAAGAATGAAGTGTACATGCTCAGCAGCTTGTAGTGCACAACAATCCATTGCAAAGTTAAAGCCTTGAGCTAGGCCAGCCAATGACGTGAGTTATGTCATCATTTGAGTGAACTATAACAAGAACTCCCCTAACAGAGTCACCAGTGATCTCAAAACAATATTCTCCACCTACCCATTTTAACATTAATAAGCCACCAAGCTAAAAATATCAACACACATTACCAAAACAATACAAGACGACCTTGATGGCAGACACAGACAACAAGGAATTAAAATGCATCTATTCACAGTTGAAAAAGACAGCCGTCTGCTCACAGATATTTGCGCATCAATGATTTCTCATCTCCACATAAAGGTCAACAATAGATATCGTTTCAGTTGACCAGGAAAGGTGAATTGTCAGAGCAGTGCATGTGTCAATGGTACGATTTGCATTTGACACTCCAATTATCAAAACAATGGAAGCCAATAGCTGTTCCTTGAAGACATCCTCATCTTAAATGCAAAGAGAGAAGACACTGTGGTTTGATTAACTAGATAATCTATCGCAGAGATAATCATCTTTTATTCCTAGGAACGATGAGTCATTTTAGCATTATGGCTAGTGATTGACAGATATGGTTACATCAGGGGGCAATGCTGATACCAATATAGGAAAAGACATGCAGTAAAAACGCTCAAGTAACACTCAATTTACAAAATATTTTCTCAAAATTCAGTAAAATAATATCTAAAACTACTCACTGCTCTAAAACGGCCAAGTTTGAATGACTATCATCCAATGGCAGTAATGTCAAATTAGCCAATATATTTGTCTATTAGGAATTTGATAACAAGCTCCCCACACTTTTAGCAACTAAAAACTGAGTGGGCATAATGCTCCGCAAGAAAAGAAGCTGACGGAGGCGAATCCACCAAATTTATGCAGCTTTCTTCAACTGGGTTTCTCGAAGTTCTTAGGGGATCTCCCTTGATCAAGGATCAATGAGTGCAAAATGACGTGACAGGAAATCATAGGCGTGATATATGTCTGAACCAACTTTTGGGCAATTTCCCCCAAACAATTTAGGATGCCTACACACTGGAGATCATTGAGTTATACTGATAGGAACATGTGAGAGCTGACCCCCTATATTGCATATTACCAGATCCCCTTCTGACTAGAGGGACCAAAAGTACTTAATGTAACACAACCTACTTTAAAGTTTTGTAACAATTGGTAGAGACAGGATTTTGAGTACAATATCCTCTAAAAATCAGGAAAAGGAGATGTCAGCAGTCATATTTAATATTGTGGGCCACAGAAAGGTGCAGGAAATGAAACTTGTAATATGAGGAATAAAGTTATTTTCATTGTAGCACCAGGTTTTTCTTAACAGAAACATTCTGACTGTGCAATGTCTTCTTCCTCACTCCTCACTCCTTTAATCATGTTTTAAAACATTATAATATCAAGGCTGTAAGATGTCTGACTTTCAAACAAACCTACACCCCTGCAGGAAATACATACAGCATGAGGAAGAATGTTAAGTTACCATCTATAAACAAACTAAAACAGACTTGTTATCATGCATCCCTCGTCAACAGCACCACCAATCCCCCCACTTTTATTTATTTGATTTTTTTTTTACCTGACCACATTGGGATGCTCAAAGGACTCCAGCTGCCTCAGCACCGCCACCTCGCGGATGGTTGACAGCGGCATTCCCTCTTCCTCGGTCTGCACCCGAACTCTTTTTAGGGCTACAAAGCGGCCCCCGTTCTTCAAATCCCGTGCTTTGTACACCTTTCCATATGCACCTTCGCCGATCTCAGCCACCGGCTCATATTGTTGGGTCGAGCTCTCTTTGTCCATTTTTTCTCACGGCGAGGTACTGCGGGGAATCCCGAAACGTGACGAGCGCGCGGATATTTCACAAAGGCATTATTGGGAGAGCGGCGCTGGCACGTGCACTGCCTGTAGAGCGCGAGCACAAAAGGAGGCAGAGGTAAACACCAGTGTGATCAGAGTTAAATCAAATCTTATCTACGCACTGAAGATAACAGACATGGAGCAATACAACATACACAAAGCTAGCTCAGCCGCCTTTACAGCCAAATATCAAGGAAAGTCCGTTAAATATCAACATCTGGAGTCCAGAGTAAGAAAGCATAGGTGAATGACAAATGATTTTGTCCCAAATGATATAAAGGAGAAATCTTTTAAAGGTCTAGTTAAAGTGCCGAATTTTTTAGCATTTCAGCCTGTGTTCACAGCATCTCGAGCTAATAATGACTCTAAACGTGTCAAGTGGAGTAACCATCGTGCAAAAATATACTTTGCAGTTTGAACACGTGGTTGAACTTTACAATGTTGCTTTTTTTTTTTTTTTTTACAAATATTATGAATTTTTCAGTCACAAATTTGAAAATGTTATTTAGGTGTCTTTTCATTCAAAAAAGTCATTATCATATATTTATTACAAAAATAATGGCCTTGACAATTATGAGGGTCTATACTGGACCTCAATGTGATATTTCCTGTTTTATCATTTTCTTGTCACGTGACAACAAAATGGCTTCTTGCATGCTGGTTAAACCACACTTACAGATTTTTTAAAAAATATTTATAGACCTACTTTTAAACAATTGTAAAATGTTTTTAAAAAATTATGAATTCAAACTACAAAATTAAAAAAAAAAATTACATTTTAATTACTTTTTTTAAACAATTTGAGCAGTTACACCACCCTGACACTTTTCCCTTTAAGCCACTCAAATATAGAACTGTTTTTTTTTTTCAAAGTAAAAATTATTTTAAATAATAAATGTAGCCTATATAAATAATATATATAAAATAATTATAGGCTAGCATTTAATTCAGAAGTTGATCACAGAAAAGGTATATTCCAATCATTTTGTGTGAACTGCATATTTAATTGTTTTTTAATAACCTCACGTCACCGATCCATAATTACTTGCTAATCTGAGTCGACACAGGTATGCCTAATGTAACTCGCTTCCGTACAGTACTGTAACAGACTCAAGCTTTGAATCTAACCCATGCGCATATTGTCAATAAAAATCAACTGACCGAGTTTTCTAATGACAAGATTGTCCCTGCTCTTCTTTGTGCCACACAGCCCCGAGCACGTGGTTGTCTACTGTTTGCATTGTTTAGCTGTGCATATCAATAAACGCTGACCCTAAAGCGCCTACATTAGTTTCCACGCTCAAACAACATGAACATGTAATGAATAATCCATCTAGCGTGCAAGCAAAGCCCCATATGCACAAACACGCGCACTGAATGTAGAAGTAGCGCAAGTGAATGGGAGTTTTCTGAGTATAGTTACCCCGTTTGTTATATTCCGCCCGGACAGTCGCGTCATTCATAAACTTCAGTAAGTTTCCCAGCGTCTCCACACGCATCACAGCTCGTGCAGTGTCCTCGCGACGGGCCACACAGGTAGTCGGATGGTGCACGCGCTAAGCCCCATCTCCCAGCAATACCACACCACTGCAACAGCAAATCAAGTGAAAGATCGTCTGATCAGTCCCTCAAGAAAGCGGAGTGGATAAAAAAATGGACTGATTTTCATCGATCTGCTATGGCAGTCCCTACCCCTTTATGTTTTCCCCATCGAAGCAGGAATATGCAGCGTGTGTGTGTGCTCTGTCTGCTCCTCGCTTTCCCACGCTGGCTGAATGTGCCTTGACCCCCTTCAGAGCAGTTTGACACAGAGCAGGAGCGTTTCCGCATTCCTCACCGACTACAAAGACTAACCGCCTCCTCTTGCTTTCTCCTTGCCTGCTCGCTCCTTCACCATTCATACTACTTTTTTGCTTTTGTCTCGGTGTCAAAACGGGATCACCGCGGGGGAAAGAGCTGGGACGCGGAAAGGTTATTGGATGCATCAGCCCATCTAATGGAAACTTTGTGGATCTGAACATCCAGATTAGTGAGGAAACAGTTTGCCTCTTCTAAAATAATGCGCATATATATATATATATATATGACAATATGAAAAATATATGCATATAATGCATTATCAATAACTGCCCTTATGGATACAGGGATCTCGTACTATTGATATTCATATGTTAAATCATGTTGTTAAAAATAAGCCTTTTGCACTGGAGTGATAACCTGAGCTCCCATTCCAAAATGATACAAAGTGTTTGACAGAAAAGAAAAACAATACAAATTAATAATAATTGAACAGGATATTGCATGAACTTAGTAAAAAGTAAAGTAAGTAAACAGTATAGGATTAACCTATATGGGATAATCAACTATTTTAAAACATGCTAAAACGTAATATTTTACAAAAGTGCATGCAATGTCCTGTTAAAACTTATTTTCACTGTTTGAAAGTGGTTAACTAAATGTTTTATTGTGTCATGTTTACATTCCTTTTCTGTTATCAAATGTTTTTTTTTTGTGGACAGATCATTTTTTTGCTTATTATAATTGTATTATTATTTTTCATTTATATATATATATATATAGTGCTGTCAAACAATTAATCATGATTAATCGCATCCAAAATAAGTTTTTCTTTACATAATATATGTGTGTACTGTGTATATTTATTATGTATATATAAATACACACACATACAGAATATATTTTGAAAATATTTACATGTATATATTTATATTTGTATAATTTATATTAAATATAAATATATTTAATATATAAAATTTTTCTTAAATATATACATGCATGTGTGTGTGTATTTATATACAGTATACATAATAAATATACACAGCACACACACATATTATGTAAAGAAAAACTTTTATTTTGGATGTGATTATTCGCGATTAATCGTTTGACTGCACTAATATGTATAATATTTTAGTGTCATATGTGTTACCCTGATGGTATTTTGTAGACAGTGTACAATATTTGGCCAAACAGCCAGTCTATTTATGGTGAATTATAATTTATCATGTGACCCATTTAAACAACTGTATTAGGTTATGAGTAGCCTATATTTCTATTTTTTTATCATTGTTCAAGAAGGTTGGCTTTTTTATTTTTACAAAAAAATAACAACTCAAGGGGATTCACCAGGATTTTTTTGTTTGTTTTTGCAGTTATTGTCATAATTGGGCTCATGTTCAATGTCACAGTGTCCATATTTCCTTTGCTGATCAATATTGCACTGCTGTCTTGTATATTGTCTTGTATAGAGACTGCCTAGCAATAAATCATATACATGTGTGTGATGAAGGATTATATAAATATATTTGTCTTGTTACTGTGTAAATAAAATATTGCCAATAAATGTTATCTTTTTTGACATAAAACACTCTTAGCTGTCTGCATTTTAAAGAGGATATACTGTCAAATGAAAAGTGTTGATAATCAGGCAAAGAATATGGGTGAATCTTCCTAAATGAATTGTATTGTTTGGTATATGGTGGGGGGGCTTTGTAGTTCGATGAGGTGAATGAATCTGCTCGTCTTCAGTATTCAGAGGAACTGAACGCTCGTTGGTTTGAGTGAGAGCGGTTCGGCATGGGGGCAGATGATGAGTTTGAAGTAGGTTTGTTTGCCAATACAGTTTCCCCATGTGTGCCCCCTCTTGTCAACTTAAAATTCAACTTTTTTGCATCACAAAGCACACATTACACACAATGGGCTCTAAACCAATAACTGCAAAGGCTTCCCTGTACATTTATGCATCATGATTGTTCATTTTAAATGAGCTCTGAGAGCCATTTCCCAGATTGAATACATTACCATGCATACACATGCTTATTAGGCAGTGGAAAACAAAACAGTTAAATTGGTTTGTGTGTGGTATGCTCACTGTCCTTTAAGCCATGCCACAGCAGTCATTTTGAAAAAGGAGAAACAGTCACACATTCTGGGTAAAGTCTGTGCGAGACAGATGTCATAAAACAAGACTCAAATGAGTCGATGAATGTATATCTAAAACCAGAAAGCAGCAATATTATCTAAATATATAACATCACGTCATTCTTGGGGACGAGGATCCAGAGATAAAAAATAAGCAAATGAAATGCTCTGGGAGATTTATGCAGCATGGTGTGTGTTGTTTTGTCTTTTTGTGTAAGGATGAAAAGGAATTTTGTGGTTGAGATAATTAACACTTACCAAGGCATTTTAACTGTCGCCTAGTAAAAGCTTTAATGGTTTATGAAAACAAACACATGCTTCAAATAAAAAAAAAATACATAATTTAGTCAGCAAAAAACACCTAAATATGTAAATGTGGTGAGAATTTCCTGTTTTTGTTGTTGTTGTTGTTGTTTTTTTTGCTACTTCTTTAAAATAACTGTATTTTTCAGTGACTTTAAAAAAAAAAAGTATATTGCCACACGAGTGTATAAAAGAATCAAGAGATGCAAATGTGCTTGGTGTTAAAGATGTTTGATGTTTTAATAAAAAAAAAAGAATCTATAAAACTTCATTTCTTGAACAAGTTCAGTCGTCTTATGTGTCTTTTTACATATGCTTTGCTTATCATTTCAATGGCTGCTGGTTGAGCAGAGTGTAAGCCGTACAGTCTATGAAAGGCTCCAATCATACACTATCAGTGCTTTCTAAATGACAATCTCTGCCGTTATTTGAGAAGCTTGAGTGGCAGATGGGGATCAGTCTGTCTATGTAAGAGAGACTCTCTCCAGTGGAGAACAGGTGACATTCTACCAGATTACCTTTCCACCCCATACACTTCTAACCAGACACTAGTCGGCCCGACAGCAGCCTCTCAGATCGGCTTTCTCAAATCAGATTCAGCCACACATGGAGGCAGCATTTGTGAAAGAGATCCCGACAGTCCTTATGTTACTCTTAGTCAATTCGAATAACTGCTGACCACACCCTAAACGCAGTGTCTGTGTGCTTTGTAAATGATAAAAAAAATAGGTTTTCCTATATGGTTGAAGGAGATTACATATCAAAAATCATTACTCTCTGAACAATGACAGTAACATCTTTTTAGAAAGACTTTTTAAAGTTTTAGAAAGACGTTTTTTTTTAAGAAATTCAAATAATAAATAGGCTACCGTTTTGTGGCTCTTTAATGTGTTGTGACAGATCGATTAAGCGTCTCAGTTTAAGCGCCACGTGACCCGATCGTCTTTTCATATTTACTTAAAGCACAAAATAAACATGAATGAACATCAGAACATATTTTATTTCAACCTCGGAAAGATGTCAATACACAGTATTTTCCATTAATCTACTCTCCTGTCTGGTTTGTTTGTCGGACAAGATGGTAGATTCGGCGTTATGATTGGTCAGATCGCCTGTCAATCAAGCTCTTTGCGAAAGGTCAATTAAAGTCAAAGGGTCCAATGATGTTGTTTTGGACCCTGTTGACTTTATTGTGTGGACAAACAGTTGAAAGATTCTTTAAAATATCTTTTTTGTGTTCCTCAAGAAAAGAAAGTCATACAGGTTTGGAATAACACGAGGGTGAGTAAATGATAACAGAATTTTCAGTTTTGGGTGAACTATCCCTATAAAGCACTTAAATTCTATCAACCAGCATTTAACTTTAGAAGTTAACTACTCAGACTTGTCAAACTGGAGTGGAAACCTCATTCAGAGTCTAAATAAACTAAGATGTGCCATTACTCCAGTCCTCAGTGTCACATGATCCTTCAGAAATCATTCTAATAGGTTGATTTGGTGCTCAGGGGGGAAAAAATTAAATGTTGAAAACAGTTGTACAGTTTAGTATTTTTGTGGAAACCATAATACTCTTTTTCAGGATTCTAAAAGAAAGTTAAAAAAACAGCATTTATTTGTTATAAGAATCTTTTGTAACAGTAGACAATTTAGTATCAATCTAATGTGTACCTGTTAAATAAAACTATTAATTTCTTGCATGTCATCTCATTCTCCTCATAACTAGATCCACCCACACAACTAGAGCCCAATACTAATTTAAAGGAGTCATGAACTGCCTTTGTTTTTTATTTTGTACTGTACTGTTCTCTGAGGTCCACCTATAATGTTAGCAAGATTTTTTACAAAAACATTACAATTTAGAAGTAATAGGCTACTTTCTGTACTGTTTCTAACACCCCTCATCAGAACGCTCTGTATGAAAAGGCGTGGCGGATTGTAGACTCGAAAGTAAACGCCCACTGCTATGATTGGCTAAGAGTTGTGTATGTTTGACAGTGTACATTCCTCATAGATGGATGCTGCTGTGATTTAGATAAAAAACACATAAATACCTCAGTACATATCAAACAATCTGTAAGAAAAGACAAAGCAATAGTGACCACGTAATGAAAACGTAACTGAAAACGAAAAGTTACTCACACTTGTGTGGTGCGACATTACTGTCAGATACAATATAGCCGGCAAAGCATTGTCTTTTATTTTCAATCTTTTTGAAAATCCCATGTCAAATTGTTCCTTGTTTGTAAATGAATCTGTGGTAAAATGAAGTGAACAAAGAACCAAGTTTAGTAACCATCAGTAACTGTTTTCATTATGACGTGATCTGGATCTTCATTAAAAATAAAGCGTATCCTGTACGTTCGCCTCTCTCATAAACACTACACGCGCAACTCGGTGGGCGGGGCTTAACAGGCAGTGATGTAGAAGCAGGCGTTGATCTTCTTCTGCAGAGGCGGTGCTTATCTACACTATTACATCATGTAGAACATTCCAAAAGCTGTTGTTGTGGCACACTGCCTTCAATATAAGCTGTTTTTAGACTAATGACAAACTTTGTCTGAAACTTACAGGATGTTTTTATGATACAATGATGTCAAAAGATCAAGGGAATTTTGGTTTCTCAGTTTATGACCCCTTTAACAGATATGAAAACAGGTATCTAGATTCTTCCTGATGTTTCCTTTTAAAGGGATAGTTCACCCAAAAATGAAAATTTTGTAATTAATTACTCACCCTCATGTTGTTTCAACCCCGTAAAACCTCAGTTCATCTTCGGAACACAAATTAAGATATTTTTGATGGAATCTGAGAGCTCTCTGACCCTCCCATAGACAGCAAGTGTCCTTACAAGATCAAGGACCAGAAACATAGTAAGGAGATCTGTAAAATAATCCATGTGACATCAGGGGTTCAACTATAATTTTACAAAGCTACGAGAATACTTTTTGAGTGCAAAAGAAAAAAAAAAAAAGACTTTATTCAACAATTCATCTCCTCCGCATCACCCTAGCGCCACTTTGGAGAGTATCAGCTGAATGTAAATTTGTTGAAATTTGTAAAGTTGTTTTCGTTCAAATCAAAGCGTAAATGACGTAAACAGCGTATCCGCGTGGCACAGCTGACACAAAACAGCATACACAATTTATGTTCAGCTGATACTCTCCAAAATGGCGCTAGGGTGATGCAGAGGAGACAAATTGTTGAATAAAGTCGTTCTTTTTTTTTCTTTTGCGCTCAAAAAGTATTCTCGTAGCTTCATAAAATTACGGTTGAACCCCTGATGTCACATGGATTATTTTACCAATGTCCTTGCTGCATTTCTGGACCTTGATCGTGTAAGGACCCTTGCTGTCTATGGGAGGGTCAGAGAGCTCTCAGATTCCATCAAAAATATCTTAATTTGTGTTCCGAAGATGAATGGAGGTCTTACGGGTTTAGAACGACATGACGGTGATTAAATAACAGAATTTTCATTTTTGGGTGAACTATCCCTTTAAATCTCAGGAAGTCTTGCCATTCTCAGTATAGATACACAATTAAGGGAAGTCGTGGCCTAATGGTTAGCGAGTTGGAGTCGTAACCCAAGGTTGTGGGTTCGAGTCTCATACCAGCAGGGATTGTAGGTGGGGGTAGTGAATGTACAGTGCTCTCTTCCACCTTCAATATCTCACAATTAAGGGCAGTCGTGGCCTAATGGTTAGCGAGTTGGAGTCGTAACCCAAGGTTGTGGGTTAGAGTCTCATACCAGCAGGGATTGTAGGTGCGGGGAGTGAATGTACAGTGCTCTCTTCCACCTTCAATATCACGACTGAGGTACCCTTGAGCAAGGCACTGATCCCCCAACTGCTCCCTGGGCGCTGCAGCAAAAAATGGCTGCCCACTGCTCCGGGTGTGTGTTCACTGCTGTGTGTGTGCACTTTGGATGGGATAAATGCAGAGCACTAATTCCGAGAATGGGTCACCATACTTGGCCATATGTCACATCACTTTATTATTAATTATTATTGTTAAATGTGCGTTACAAATAAATTGTTGCTTATAAAGAGGCCATTTTAAGATGATTCAGTGACGCTATCTGTGCTGTGAAAGCCCAGCACTCTCTCATATGAAACATCTGCTCTGAACAGAGACAATGCTCAGTTGTTTTTCCATGTTGGATTGATTTTTCATCTTTTTTCCCCTTTTTTCTCCCCCTCTTCACTAAAGTCCGGTCCAGGCAGCTAGTAAAGCCTTCCCCGGCACAGGCCCCTTAAGACAAGACTCTTTCTGTTGAGCATTTCCATGGAAACCAAGTAACTAACTTGAGGAGGAACATAAAAACTAGCTTTTTTGGAGAACGGAGGAACACCTGCCACCTCTGCAAATGGAGGATTGAACACACAGCGCTTTTACACATCACAAAACACACTTTCACTGGCTCTCAATGAGACCCTCACATCTGTTATCACTTACATGAATAGCCATTTATCAGTGATTTGCGAGTTTGTGAGGGGCAAGCGGAATAAACATCGTAAGGATATCCCATAGATCTCAAAGCTTTCACTGTCACAGCAGAGAATCAAAGAATCAATGGTGTTTTGTAGCCGATCTGAACTTATGTTCTTAGCAGAAGCTCTCTCAGCACAGGAAATTGCTTATATTGTGATGATTACATCAGCATTTGAGGCTAAACACAGTATCAACGTTGCATTAGTACTGTTTAAACATGAAAAACACAGCCAGTCCATACCGTGCTGATTCACGCATATCTGCTGTTTTTCAGGGGGGACTGTAATGACACAAACAGTGACTGAAATGTTCTACCTCACCTTCCCCAAGCACTTCTACCACAGACCCGTGACGAGGGGCCTTTAAGGGTCAGCACATCGCTGGCTGTGAATAAAGAGTTCTGGAAAGTATCAAGAGCTTTCTTGATTTGTTCATTAACAGCATTAATCATTAACTGAGGTGCCATTGTCCCAGGCCAGCTGTCTACTGTTTATTCGGCTCCGAGCTTGGGGTTAGCAGAGCTCACACAGAGCTGCCCCTTTAACTTTATAAACTGACAGCTGCTCCTCACATTCATGTGAAGATGAAACACTGTTCCAAAATCAGGCTATGTTTGGAGAAATTCAGATGCATACTGTACATTACTGCCTATGTGAAATACAGTGAGAGTTCATCTGGGTCAGTTAGGGTGAGTCTTGAACTATTGGGAATATTAGTCAATAATATTAGTGAATATTTGCTTTATTTCACCTGTATAGTGAGTAGGGTTGGCTTAAAAATATATAAATTTTCCGATAAATCACAAGATTTATTTGAACAATCTTGATATCAATTCTTAAAATCTCAAGACTGACCTTTTTTCAGGCACCACTTTGCAGCAGTGGTGCAAATCTACAGCTCCATGACAAAAGCAGCCAAATATTATCCGAAATAAATAAAAATAATAATAATAATAATGTAAAGAAATAATGGCAAGAAAACACGTCTTTCTGTTGAGTTGACCTCGCTGGCTGCACGCGATAACATACAGAGTAGTTTGATACGTTTCAAGAAAAATGACACTGGTGAACGTGTTCCTTTTAGTGAATTAAAAGCATATAGCTGAATGAATTTGATTCCTGAACAAATGACTCTTTTGGGCAGTTCTTTCAATTAATCATTTAAAAAGACTAGAAAACTCATGTGTTAATTTTTTTAATGTATATTTTTGTATAGCTACAAAGTTGAGAGATTCATATGTAAGCAAAATAGAGATAAATTAAAATGAATCAGAAATCGAATTGAGAATTTCTGAAGCAGAAACAAATCGATACCCAGTCATAATAACTTTTGGTTACATTTGCTTTCATATTTTGATTCAGTTCAGTACACCTGTTTATTTTAAGGTAAATATTTTTATCTATTGCTTTTTACAGTAGGCATTTGTATGCCACTTGTTACATTAGTTTTGCAGAGTGCCACTGCAAATATTTACTTAGAAGCAACCAACACAGTGAAGGAAGTGTGTTGGTGTCATTTTCTTTGTGTAAGATGAGTGCAAGATATCCGATGTTGTCGCTTAGCAACAGCTTTTGCTTTTGCTTGCTTTGTCAACAATGACATTCCAGTGGAAACTGTGGTTCACATCATATTCTCACTAACT
>NW_015506381.1:269262-307491 GCF_001515645.1 Sinocyclocheilus grahami
ATTTTACAAAGCTACGAGAATACTTTTTGAGTGCAAAAGAAAAAAAAAAAAAGACTTTATTCAACAATTCATCTCCTCCGCATCACCCTAGCGCCACTTTGGAGAGTATCAGCTGAATGTAAATTTGTTGAAATTTGTAAAGTTGTTTTCGTTCAAATCAAAGCGTAAATGACGTAAACAGCGTATCCGCGTGGCACAGCTGACACAAAACAGCATACACAATTTATGTTCAGCTGATACTCTCCAAAATGGCGCTAGGGTGATGCAGAGGAGACAAATTGTTGAATAAAGTCATTCTTTTTTTTTCTTTTGCGCTCAAAAAGTATTCTCGTAGCTTCGTAAAATTACGGTTGAACCCCTGATGTCACATGGATTATTTTACCAATGTCCTTGCTGCATTTCTGGACCTTGATCGTGTAAGGACCCTTGCTGCCTATGGGAGGGTCAGAGAGCTCTCAGATTCCATCAAAAATATCTTAATTTGTGTTCCGAAGATGAATGGAGGTCTTACGGGTTTAGAACGACATGACGGTGATTAAATAACAGAATTTTCATTTTTGGGTGAACTATCCCTTTAAATCTCAGGAAGTCTTGCCATTCTCAGTATAGATTCACAATTAAGGGCAGTCGTGGCCTAATGGTTAGCGAGTTGGAGTCGTAACCCAAGGTTGTGGGTTAGAGTCTCATACCAGCAGGGATTGTAGGTGCGGGGAGTGAATGTACAGTGCTCTCTTCCACCTTCAATATCACGACTGAGGTACCCTTGAGCAAGGCACTGATCCCCCAACTGCTCCCTGGGCGCTGCAGCAAAAAATGGCTGCCCACTGCTCCGGGTGTGTGTTCACTGCTGTGTGTGTGCACTTTGGATGGGATAAATGCAGAGCACTAATTCCGAGAATGGGTCACCATACTTGGCCATATGTCACATCACTTTATTATTAATTATTATTGTTAAATTTGCGTTACAAATAAATTGTTGCTTATAAAGAGGCCATTTTAAGATGATTCAGTGACGCTATCTGTGCTGTGAAAGCCCAGCACTCTCTCATATGAAACATCTGCTCTGAACAGAGACAATGCTCAGTTGTTTTTCCATGTTGGATTGATTTTTCATCTTTTTTCCCCTTTTTTCTCCCCCTCTTCACTAAAGTCCGGTCCAGGCAGCTAGTAAAGCCTTCCCCGGCACAGGCCCCTTAAGACAAGACTCTTTCTGTTGAGCATTTCCATGGAAACCAAGTAACTAACTTGAGGAGGAACATAAAAACTAGCTTTTTTGGAGAACGGAGGAACACCTGCCACCTCTGCAAATGGAGGATTGAACACACAGCGCTTTTACACATCACAAAACACACTTTCACTGGCTCTCAATGAGACCCTCACATCTGTTATCACTTACATGAATAGCCATTTATCAGTGATTTGTGAGGGGACTGCGCGCAAGCGGAATAAACATCGTAAGGATATCCCATAGATCTCAACGCTTTCACTGTCACAGCAGAGAATCAATGCTAAGGCTGTGTTTTGTAGCCGATCTGAACTTATGTTCTTAGCAGAAGCTCTCTCAGCACAGGAAATTGCTTATATTGTGATGATTACATCAGCATTTGAGGCTAAACACAGTATCAACGTTGCATTAGTACTGTTTAAACATGAAAAACACAGCCAGTCCATACCGTGCTGATTCACGCATATCTGCTGTTTTTCAGGGGGGACTGTAATGACACAAACAGTGACTGAAATGTTCTACCTCACCTTCCCCAAGCACTTCTACCACAGACCCGTGACGAGGGGCCTTTAAGGGTCAGCACATCGCTGGCTGTGAATAAAGAGTTCTGGAAAGTATCAAGAGCTTTCTTGATTTGTTCATTAACAGCATTAATCATTAACTGAGGTGCCATTGTCCCAGGCCAGCTGTCTACTGTTTATTCGGCTCTGAGCCTTGGGTTAGAAGAGCTCACACAGAGCTGCCCCTTTACTTTATAAACTGACAGCTGCTCTCACGCATATCTGCTGTTTTTCAGGGGGGACTGTAATGACACAAACAGTGACTGAAATGTTCTACCTCACCTTCCCCAAGCACTTCTACCACAGACCCGTGACGAGGGGACTTTAAGGGTCAGCACATCGCTGGCTGTGAATAAAGAGTTCTGGAAAGTATCAAGAGCTTTCTTGATTTGTTCATTAACAGCATTAATCATTAACTGAGGTGCCATTGTCCCAGGCCAGCTGTCTACTGTTTATTCGGCTCCGAGCTTGGGGTTAGCAGAGCTCACACAGAGCTGCCCCTTTAACTTTATAAACTGACAGCTGCTCCTCACATT
Organism: Sinocyclocheilus grahami; assembly: GCF_001515645.1. Taxonomy (NCBI): domain Eukaryota; kingdom Metazoa; phylum Chordata; class Actinopteri; order Cypriniformes; family Cyprinidae; genus Sinocyclocheilus; species Sinocyclocheilus grahami. The sequence continues at coordinate 271,584 of NW_015506381.1, forward strand.
CATGTGAAAATGAAGCACTGTTCCAAAATCAGGGCATGTTTGGAGAAATTCAGTGTACTGTACATCACTGCATGTGTGAAATACTGTGAGAGTTCAACTGGGGGTCAGTTAGGGTGACTCTCAAACTATTGCGTACAGAGAAGTGAATATTAGTCAATAATATTACTGAATTTAACCTGTATAATAAGTAGGGTTGGCTTAAAAAATATTATCTTTTGATTAATCATGTGTTTTATTCTAACAATCTTGACATCAATTCTTAAAATCCCAAGACTTTTCATGTGCCACTTTGCAGCGGCGGTGCAAATCTACAGCTCCACAACAAAAGCAGACATATTTTAAAAATATTCAAATAATGTCTTTCTGTTGAGTTTACCTCAATGGTTGCATGTGATAAAATACGTAGTAAATAGTTTGATCCGATTCATAAACAAATAATACCCCTTGAGAACTGGTTCTTTTTAGTGATTTAAAAGCATATAGCTGAATGAATCTTATTCCTGTACAAGCGACTCTTTGGGTGGGTATTTTAATGATTCATTTAAACGGACTCACAAACTCACTTGTTATATAATTGCAATTGAACGGCATAGTTTAAGCCTTGTTGTTCATTTTTAAAATTTATATTTTTGTAATGTCGCCACAAAGTTAAAAGGTTATTTTTTTAAATGACTTCAAAAGCTGAGAGATCATTACTTTCATATGCAAGTGAGAAGTTGTGAAGCAGAAACGAATGAAATTAGTGTGTACCATTACCCAGCCGTCATAACTTTTGCTTCTATTTGCGTTCATATTTCGATTCAGGACACCTGTTTATTTTAAGGTGAATATTTTTATCTATTGCATTTTACAGTAGGCATTTGTATGCCACTTGTTACATTAGTTTTGCAGAGTGCTACTGCAAATATTTACTTAAAAGCAACCAACACAGTGAAGGAAGTGTGTTGGTGTCATTTTCTGTGTGTTAGATGAGTGCAAGATATCCGATGTTGTCGCTTAGCAACAGCTTTTGCTTTTGCTTGCTTTGTCAACAATGATGTTCCAGTAGAAACTGTGGTTCACATCATATTCTCACTAACTTAGTGTTGTCGCTTTGTCACTACCCATATTGTGCAAGTATGTCAAGTAACCACACTGTAAATATTGTAGTCATAAATTCATATAGTCCTTCATGGTGCCGTCCTTTATGTATACCATAAAAAGAAATAAAGGATAGTTTTATCTTAAAGACTTTGATTGGGTCTTTGAAGGTGCCTCTAGCAGTACTTTGATTTAAATTTGCATATAAATCATTATACAGTGACTACTTTCATTGTGGATTATGCAGTATCAGTTTTTTTTCCAATCATCATGCTTGCAGACACATGAGACTTGAATGGTTTACTTGAATAAGGTTTAAGAGCTCTTTAAAAAAAATTATAATAATAACAAAACCACATGTTTATATTATAGATATTTATATGAATCACTGTTGTGTTAACTGCAGAATGTAACATTGAAAACAATGTGTGCGTGTGCAGTTAAATAAATCCCATCTGGCTTCTCTTTTTGAATAATTCGGTGACAGAGTTAACCACCTGAGCCAAAATACCTCTGGCTCTTTCTATCTGGCAGCTAACGCATGTGTCTGTATAGCATGCTGCATATTTGGAAAACCATTTCTTTAGATTACATCACTTAAGTGCAAACTTGCCCTGGCTTCCCTCTGAGCATGTTCATCATCTCTTAATCCACTCAGTCTGTGAGGGTGGAGAACAACACGTGAGTTGTGTGAATGCCTGTGGGAGGTCAGGTGGGTTGCGTTGTGTTAACCACAGCTGAGCAAAATTATTTGACCTGGCAAAATTATTTATAGCAGCTGGAGTTCTCAAATCTCAGTTACCTCATGAAGATATGACCTGTTTTACCTCTAGTCTCTACAATATGACATCATATTGTGGCATGGTTATTTGGAGAGACTATGATCGCATGTCCCACTCTTTCAAATTAACAACGATTCTGTTTGGGATGAATTGAGTGATGACACAAGAGGCTGTGTGTTAGTGATTTTGTCAGGTTTCTTGGTTTTATACAACAGCTGCGACAGCAATAGGCTATAAAAGACACCAATTGTCAAGTGTATTTATAATTATACAAGTATACAGGTATGGTCCTCAAATCTGATTGGTCGAGTTGTATTCCAAGAGTGCTGATATATAGTCTAACTCAGTGGTTCCCAACCCTGGTCCTTGAGGCACCCCAACACTGCTAATTTTGCATGTCTCTTTTCTCTGACACACCAATTTCAGGTCTTGGAGTCTCTACTAATGAGCTGATGACCTGAATCAGCTGTGTTTGATTAAGTATACATGCAAAACGTGCAGTGTTGGGGTGCCTCCAGGACCAGGGTTGGGAACCACTGGTCTAACTCACTGTTTATCAGCCAGTCTGTTCATTAGTGGTGGGGATTTTTCTTTCTATGTCAGTATGCCAATAGGTGGTGACGAGTGTTCGTTTGGAATTAGATTTGTGCCAAAAAAATGAACTAAACAATGTTTAACAAAAAGGAAACTTAGAACTGTTATCAAAGAATGTAGTTTATTTGAAAACCGTGTTACATTTTTGGTATTAAGTTAAATGTTTTCATTTTCAGATTGTTTTTCTTCTTTCTCAATGTGTATTTTTGTCCACTACTGGAAAAGTTTAATTCATTATTATTGGCACAAATCTAATTCCATACAAGTGCCTGACTTCTTGACTGAGTCATTAGTTCAGCTGATCCTAAAAACACTCATTAAATCAGGAAAGATTAGCAAGCAATTAAATCATTCACTTAACCGATTCAAAATTCACGTATAGCACGTATATGAACAAAAGGCTTTACATTGCAAAAGCATTGGCTGCTAACGTTAAAGGGATAGTTCACCCAAAAATTATAATTCTGTCATTACTCCCCCTCATGTTGTTCTAAACACGTAAGACCTTCATTCATCTTCAGAACACAAATTAAGATATTTTTTGATAAAATTCGAGAACTCTCTGACCCTCCATAATCGATAATGGCGTAGGACTGTAATGGGACAGAAGAAATCGTTGAATAAAGTTGTTATTTTTGCTTTCTTTGCACACAAAAAGTATTCTTGTAGCTTCATAAAATTCAGGTTGAACCACTGATGTCACATGGACTATTTTAATGATGTCCTACGTTCCTGGGCCTCGACTGTGGTAGGACCCTTGCTGCCTATAGACTGTCAGAGAGCTCTCAGATTTCATCAAAAATATCTTAATTTGTGTTCTGAAGATGAATGAATGCTACAGACTTCGAACGACATGAGGGTACATAATTAATGACAGAATTTTCATTTTTGGATGAACTAAACCTTTAAATTACAGACTTTTAATAAAAAGGAAAAGGTAAAATGCAGTACATAATGACTTGTTTTATTACCATTCACTGAGGAATGAAACAAGTGACTGTCTTTAAAGGGGTCATTTGATTGATATGATGACGCCGTGTAAACATAAAACCATGTCTGCATTTGTGATCGGAGAAATGACAAACAACAAGCTCTACTCTACACTGCCCAAAAAAACTTGCTTTAAATATATAAAATATAAAAAGTCTTTAAATATAAAAAACGTACTTACAGTCTTTGAGTCAGAACAGCCGGCATTGTAGTCTCTACTCTCCCTGGATCAGCAAACAGTCCTTCATAAAATGTGCTGCACACATCTGAATATTTGGGTTGAAGTGTTCTGGAACAGTGTTGTAAATACAACTTAACCGCTGATTTCTAGTCGTGTACATTTTTGGAAGGCCAAACAAAGTAGTTTCGCTTTCACAACGAAACAGCGTCACACACGGTGGCCTACAGTGAACAGAGGCCGGGGGCTAGCGTGAGGAACGGCCGGAGGGTTAGCGTGAGCAGAGGCAGGTGGGCTTGAGAACGGCGTGGCTGGGGATTTCGACGAAGGAGCGCCCGGAAGGACATGTGACGACTCCGGGCTGGACTCCGCTTCGTCCACGGTGAAAGCCAATCCAGCGATACAAAGCGCAAAGTTGTAGTATTTCCTCAGCAACCAGCATGGATCAGCTCTCATTCAGGAATGCCTGCTGCAACTACAGTGTAAAAATAGACAAGCATACTTCATTTTAACTTTTTGTGAGCTGCAATGTTATATATATTGCTTAATTAACGTTTATTGGCATAAACCATTTTGCTGCAAAGTTATGTAGTTTCTAACTAGGATATACTTGGCATATAAAGTCATGCTACACAGTGGCTTCGAACGTGGCTCATTTGTTTAGAATTTAAAGTCGGCTCACTATCCATTTTCTAAATGTTATTTTCTAAAATCTAGCTATGTGATCTAGCTGTAGCAAAAAAGGGGTTTGGATCGAATGCATGATGAGGAAAGCCAACCAGTCTTCACGCTGTCAAGCTGACCAGTCTTCAAGGTTTCTCCTCTCTGTGTCCCTGAAGGGAAAGCAGAGCAGACTAAACAACAATGACATCATTTGGGATCATAATGTGGCACTTTAAAACTCTCCAAAAAGCTCAGCTCTACAGACTTACAGCCCAGAAATGTCAACGCTAAATACTTTAGGGAACTGTAAAAAAAACAAAAAACATGATTGCCCTTTAAGGTTACACCATGGTAATGCTCTGCAGGCTTTTGAGAAGGCCTTCTTGGAGAGAGTGTGGCGCTGCACAGCAGAGGGCTGGATTTGACATCCTTGATTTCCTGTCACTGGCAGTCACATGCCGAGTTTGTGGGCGAGATAGCTGAGTGAAAGTGGAATGCGTTAAAGAGGCGAGGCAGAAGTGCAGACGTCGCAGTCTCTCTCACTCTCATACACATAGACACTACTGTTCAGACTGACTGAGCCGTTAGCAAGTAAAGAATTTGAAGATGTTTTCAGGCAGAGCTGTGCAACAAGTCATCAGGGCGGGCAGGCTGAAGCCAAGTACTTAGAGAATGAAGGAAATGTGCTTGATGTGAGGAAAATAAATTACTTATGCACACACATTCATACTTGAGTAATTAATCTATACTGTGTATAATATACTACTCCCATAGTATGCAAATGAATAATATAGAGTCTCTAGATGGGATGGCAGGAGGCGGAGCCAATCTACCAATACTTAGATAGATAGATAGATAGATAGATAGATAGATAGATAGATAGATAGATAGATAGATAGATAGATAGATAGATAGACAGATAGATAGATAGATAGATAGATAGATAGACAGATAGATAGATAGATAGATAGATAGATAGATAGATAGATAGATAGATAGATAGATAGATAGATAGATGTGTGTGTGTGTGTGTTATTAGTGAGATGAGGCTCAATGCGCAATGCAATTCAGTCTAGAGACTGTAGTTTTCCCTTCCTCTCTCTTTCTGTATATGTTGTTTTTCAGCTGTATTTATAAATGAAGTCAGTCTGAAACGCTTTTCAAATGTGGCACTGTCTAAAAGTGTCTAAAACAAAATATAACCAAAGTCACTTTGATGCAAGTCAGTTCACTCTGCGGCCATATTGGTAACACCTCCAAGCAGCTATTTTCTATATAGGAAATACTGTAAGGAGAGAGAAAAAAACAGGTAACGCCTTCATCAAAAATATGACTGGCTCTTGTAATTGAAAGTCTTGACTTCTGTTACTACAGATGATATATTGGGCATCAAGGTTTTTAGTATTGACTTTCCTATTGTACTTGGTGTTCTCCTTACACTCTGAAAGCTCTTGGCTATCCATTTTAACCAGGAAAAAAAGCAATTACACAAATATTGTCCCAAACCTTTGTATGTTTCCTCATTAGGTGACATTTAAAGTGGAAGTGAAGTAGTCAGTCAATTTTACATTATTTAGTAACAAATAAGATTAATGTAACAATTTTAAAGGAAAAGGACATTTTGTTATAGCTTTTGGAGCAAAGGTGCCACCATTTTGCAATACCACAGCCATAGACTGTATAAAAACATGGACGTAGTGTCCATGACGTCACCCGTAGGTTTCCAAAGAGTGTTTTTGAAGCTCAAAGTGGGCGGAGGCGGCCGTCGCCATCTTGGCAGCACGTCACTGCGCGTCACTCCCGGATAATCGAAAATGGGCAAAGAGGCGGGAGCAGGTTGCTGAAGCCACGACCACCTAGCTCGACGGTGGTGACAGCAGCGGCAATCCAACTGTCACTCAAGTGGCCACGCCCTTAATTATGCAGAACTTTAAGGCTTAATATAATTTAAACGGATGAGTTATAAAAAAAAATTACACAAATATTGTCCCAAACCTTTGTATGTTTCCTCATTAGGTGACATTTAAAGTGGAAGTGAAGTAGTCAGTCATTTTTACATTATTTAGTAACAAATAAGATTAATGTAACAATTTTAAAGGAAAAGGACATTTTGTTATAGCTTTTGGAGCAAAGGTGCCACCATTTTGCAATACCACAGCCATAGACTATATAAAAACATGGACGTAGTGTCCATGACGTCACCCGTAGGTTTCCAAAGAGTGTTTTTGAAGCTCAAAAGTGGGCGGAGGCGGCCGTCGCCATCTTGGCAGCACGTCACTGCGCGTCACTCCCGGATAATCGAAAATGGGCAAAGAGGCGGGAGCAGGTTGCTGAAGCCACGACCACCTAGCTCGACGGTGGTGACAGCAGCGGCAATCCAACTGTCACTCAAGTGGCCACGCCCTTAATTATGCAGAACTTTAAGGCTTAATATAATTTAAACGGATGAGTTATAAAAAAATTCACCCCTTCACAGTTGTCATGAAGGGCAAAATTAGCTATATAGACTAAAATAATTTTTTGAACCAGGCTGTAAACATGTTTTTTTCTGCTGTAAAGTTAGGCAATTTAACATGGGGAGTCTATGGGATTGACTCCCTTTTGCAGCCAGTTGACGAATTACAGTATAAGTCACTTCCTTGTTGACTTCACAAGAGAGAGTGGGAGGTTGGTTTGCTCCATTGGCCAGTGAAGTAATATAAGCACTCTTTTTTACTTTTTAAACACACACAAATGTTATTTTAACCCACAAATGTTTTTGGTTTTCACCGTAATTTGGAAGAGTATCCAACATCAAACTGTCTACATCACAAAGTTTTGATCAGGGTATCCCAAAGTTCTGCGCACACAAAAAGCAGCAGCACGGACAATACTCCAGTACTAAACTGAATGCTCTTCTCTTTCACATCTTCTTGAGCAAATGCAAAAATTACCAGATTCATGACTTCTTCCACCTGTAACGGTATTACTGCTCACTGTATCGACTCAAATGCATAAGCAATTGCACTTATTATGGGCTCAACAGTCTTTTCAAGTTCGCCTTCCTCCATTTCAAAACAAGCGTGTGTTCAAAAAGTAAAGAAATGCTTCAATTACTTCACTGGCCAATGGAGCATACCAACCCCGTGATGTCACATGCTGTGGTGTGGTATTGCAAGATGGCGGCATCCTTGCTTCAAAAGCTATAAGAAAGCATCCTTTTTTCTTTAAAATGGTTACATTAATCATATTTGTTATATATTTTTTGGTAACACTTTACAATAAGGTTCATTACTTAACATTAGTTAACTACATTAGCTAACATGAACTAATAATGAACAATACTTCTACAGCGTTTATTAATCTTAGTTAATGTAAGTTTCAGCAATTACTAATGCATTATTAAAATCACAAGTTGTGTTTGTTAACATTAGTTAATGCACTGTAAACTAACATGAACAAACAATGAACGACTGTATTTTCATTAACTAACATTAGCAAAGACTAATAAATAGTGCAATAAAAGCAATGTTCATTGTTCGTTCATGGTAATTAATACATTAACTAATGTTAACAAATGTATTGTAAAGTGTTACCTATTTTTTTATTAAAGTGGAAACCAGATAAACTTCCACTTTAAAGGCATCATAGACTCCATCAACAATGGCTGATTCAGAAGTTATCCTTAGCAGAAAATGCAATCCCATAATGCACTAGAAAATAAATCCAAGATGGCACACAAACCAACAGTAAGTCACTTAAAAATAATTAATCCAATAGTGATGTAATTAAAATTGCTTAAAATAATTTTAAGCTTCATATTTACCGTAATTATAGGGGATTTCATACTGGGTCATAATAGGTACAATAACAACATTTATTTATAAAGTTAAAATATTTAAACACAACGTAAATTGATCCAAAGTGCTGTACAGTGATCAAACAAATCTACTAATAAAAACAACAACTACACACATACAAATGCTAAAGAGTAAAAATAAGATTTAAGTCTAGACTTAAAAATGTCCAAAGAAGGAGCAGATCTCACATAAAGGGGAGACCACAGAAAAAGCCCGATTAGCCTTTGATTTGTACCAACACTGTGGTACAGTTAGAAGCAAGTGACTCGAAGATCTAAGTGCCCTAGCAGGATAATATGGCACAGGAAGTTCAGAGATATACAGTGGGGAAAAAAAGTATTTAGTTCTCCCACTTAAAAGGATGAGAGAGGCCTGTAATTTTCATCATAGGTATACCTCAACTATGAGAGACAAAATGAGAAAAAAAAATCCAGAAAATCACATGTAGGATTTTTAAAGAATTAATTTGCAAATTATGGTGGAAAATAAGTATTTGGTAAATAACAAAATTTCATCTCAATACTTTGTTATATACCCTTTGTTGGCAATGACAGAGGTCAAACGTTTTCTGTAAGTCTTCACAAGGTTTTCACACACTGTTGCTGGTATTTTGGCCCATTCCTCCATGCAGATCTCCTCTAGAGCAGTAATGTTTTGGGGCTGTCGCTGGGCAACACGGATTTTCAACCCCCTCCAAAGATTTTCTATGGGGTTGAGAGCTGGAGACTGGCTAGGCCACTCCAGAGCCTTGAAATGCTTCTTACGAAGCCACTCATTCGTTGCCCGGGCGGTGTGTTTGGGATCATTGTCATACTTGCACAATTGGTGGCTGACTAAATACTTTTTTGCCCCACTGTAACTTGGTGCACAACCAGACAATGCCTTATAAACAAACAGAATAATTTTTAAATCAACCCTGAATTTAACCGGAAGCCAATGAAGGGATGATAAAACAGAAGAAATGTAATCCCTCTTTTTTGACCCAGTCAAGTCTTGCCGCAGCATTTTGTCCAATCGAGATGTAACAAGTGCATGAATCACAACTTCAATATCCTTCCTTGAAAGAAGATGCTTCAACTTTGCAATAGATCTCAAATGGAAAAAACTTGCTCTAATAACAGCACTAACTTGTTTATCAAAAAAATAGAGAGGAGTCAAAAATCACTCCAAGATTTTTGATTTGTTTGTGTACATTAGCTGAAAATGGACCTAACTGAGCTTCCAAAGCAGGAGACGAGCGTGCAGGACAACCTCAATTAACTGCAGGAAATCCTCATTTAACTGCAGAAAATTATTAGACATGTCTTAATATGTCTTAATATCATGTATACATTTCAATAATACATCAAATGGAACAGCAGAATCAAGCCTTACAGGTAGATAAAACTGAGAATCATCCGCGTAACAATGATATGAAATACTGTATTTTTGAAAAATGTGGGCCAAGGGAAGCATATAACGGGAAAACAGTAAAGGTCCCAAAATGGATCCCTGGGGCACTCCACACAAGACAGGTGCAGCGGATGAGAAAAAAATTCCTAAATTTACAGAAAAAGTCCTGTTCTTGAGTTATAGTTATAACTCAGTTATAGGAACTAGTCACTAAGGTGGTCCCCCAAGAACTAAATTGTCCCCTAGGGTTGCATTTGCACTGCCAGCAGGAACTCTGAAGTGATATAAGTGCATCATTTAAGTGCGGCATTCAACAACGTCAACAACTGGAGGATGGAGGACAGAGAAGTGCTTGGCCTTCAGCATCATTCAGTTTTCCATGTTTTAGTTAGTATTATGCATTGGGTCAAGAACAGAGTTCTAGTGTGAAAATGTTAAACGCGCAGCTTCAGGCATGACTAAGTACATTCACGCATTCTTACGCCACGGACCATCAGTCAACACAGCATTACCAAAGAAACGTGGGAGGAAAACTACAGCAGAGTATGACATCTGTATGGCTCGAACCTCAGCATTTAGAGTGCATTGTTGCATATGCAGTAATGTCATTTGGAGACGTGTCAGATGATTATCTCAGGGTCTCACATGTTGTGGGATAAAATCCTGCCATTGTGAGGAGGGTAACTGACCACTGAAAGTGCCAAACAGATTGCCTGACTGCAATGATAATCAAGAGAAGCAGAGCCTTTTCCTAGCTGCAAGTGTGAGGCACTGTAGGGGCTCAAGTCTTGATGTTGGCTCCTAGTGTGAGTTAGTGCTGAGACTCTGCAGCTGGAGCTTTTGGCCTCAGAGCGGAGGGTGTCTGACAGGGAAGGACTTCAATGTGTTTCTGTTGGAAAAACAGGGTCTTTTTGCTAGAGTAGGGCAGTGACATGCAACAATGCACCTGCAAAATTTACCTGTGTTATCGGTATGTGTGGGCTTTGTAGTAAGTAACAGACATTTAAGGAAGTTTGTGTGCAAAAAGTAGTTTGGAGAGTAATTTAAGGTCTACAGCCACTTTTTTTATTTCAAAACACAAGCTTAAAACACAAATACAACAACTCCTGGGAAACAGTGATATTAAAATTCTGGCAGATACTGATTTTTATAGATGCTGATAATTATTTTGACATCATGGCTAATGAAATCTACACTATTTTGTCTAAATAAATTAAAAGTAAAACACTAAAAATTTAAATCAAACATTTAAAATGCTATAGTTTAAGTTAGGCATCACAATAATATACTGGACAGTATTTCCCAGAGATTATATGTGACCCTGGACCACAAAACCTGTCATAATTAGCACGTGTATATTTGTAGCAATAGACAAAAATACATTGTATGGGTCAAAATTATCGATTTCTCTTTTATGCCAAAAATCATTAGGATGTTAAGTAAAGATCATGTTCCATGAAGATATTTTGTAAATTTCCTACTGTAAATATATCAAAACTTAATTTGTGATTAGTAATATGAATTGCTAAGAACTTAATTTGGACAACTTTAAAGAGAATTTTCTTAATATGTTGATTTTTTTGCATCCTCAGATTCCCGATTTTCAAATAGTTGTCAAATTTTTAAATCTAAATCTAAAAATAAGGGAAATGAGCATGTATGATTAAATATTAAATACTGACCAATATATAACCAATATCAACCAACCAATACAAAATAAAATAAAATAACTAAATAAATTCTACTTTCAGGAATTTGAGGTTATTAAGATTTTTTATGTTTTTGAAAGAAGTCTCTTATGCTCACCAAGGTTAAATTAATTTGATAATAAACATTTTTCTTTTTTTTCAAGATTCTTTGATGAATAGAACAGCATTTATTTAAAACTGAAACCTTTTGTAACATTATACATGTCTTGACTGTCAACTGTGATCATAACACATCTCTGCTGAATAAAAGTATTAATATCTTCTTTTTTTTAATCTTACAGACCCCAAGCTTTTGAAAAATAGTGTATATGATACAGGTATATATAATACTGATATGTCGTGCATGCCTTAATGGCTATCTGGAATACTTGATTCTGATTGGTCATTGGCTACATTCTGTGGTCCAGTGTCTTCATATAATGACCACTTAACTCAGCGAGCATAGTGTAGTGCTGATTGGCTGCCAGAGACAATGCTCGCTTCATGTCTCTCACACAGTCTCTTTCTTCTCAGAAAATAATATAAGCAGTACCTCATCTTCACTGAGGTGAGCTCAAACCGGGACACTGGCTCTGCAGTGTGACCGTGGCCTCCCTGCAGGCGGCTCAGGCCGTGTCTTTCCATCCTGCACAGAGGACCTATGCTTAACCCACCAAGCCATCCAAGCAAGTGTCAAAGAGTGCAAGCCATTGCAAAAAAGTGATATGTGTACACATACTCATATAGATACAAACACTCACTTCTCTTGTGTTTCTTTGTCACTGTACAGGAGATGAACGTCCTGTTTTGCTCTGAAGCGCAACACGCACTGCAGCTCAGTGATCAGTAGACATGTACAGTGATTCAGTGGCGCCATCTTGAGGTTGACTGTTGTACACACAGACTGATAAATGGATGGGACCCGGAGAGGTTTGAGAAGGTCCTCCTACTGGAGTTTAAACCTCTCACAGAGTGGCTACAGATACTAAAAGGACAATGACAATGATACAGTACAATTCTAAATAGGTTTATAAAATAAACATAAATTAGCCTATATAAAATATATCAACCTTTTATAAATATACCGTATTGGCCCGAATATAAGACGACCCTGATTATAGGACGAGCCCCCTTTTTCCAGATGTACCTTTTGGAAAAAGGCTTTTTAAAAACCAAATCTTGTTTTTTTCTCAGTAAATCACATTTTGTCTTCAATTATTTTCATATTGCATAATTTTCCTATTTTAATTTTTGTTTTTAAAGTATGGTAAAAACGGGTCAAATGTACAAACAATCACATTTAAAAAATATACACTTTTTGATATACCAGTAAAAAAAAGAAAACAGGTAGCCCATCTGAATTAGGACATTTAGGCTATCCATCTAATAGTAGCCTACCAAAATCTTATTAACAGTAGAAGTTAAATCTTACTGTAGTCTTCAAATCTGGGTACTGTCTTACGTTTTAAAATCACAAAGGGAGTTTGGTCCCATCAGGCTAACCTGACAGTCACAACTCATGCAGCTGTAAGGTTTTCTTATTCTTTTGTTTTTACTCGTGCTCTTTTCAACACGCATTACATTACATAATTCATAGAACACTCGTTTTATGCGTATTTGGCACCACTTATTGTTGTGGGTGTATTATTGACATGTCAAAGTCTAGACCCTGAATATAAGACGACATTTCAGATGTATTTCCAAGAAAAAAAATATAGTTTTATATTCGGGTCAATACGGTACTCCATGATCATGGTGCCGTTCAGTATCTTAAAGACCCTTACACCCAGGGACGCGGAAAGTAGGGGTGCTGAGGGGGCTGCAGCACCCCCTGTTTTCACATGGTTGCAAATGGAACGCCAAGTTTGTTCATTTAAATTTATTCAGTTTTAGCATTTAATAATTTATTTGTTATGATCTCTGAAATGTAAATTGTAAGTGGGCTATAATTAACCCATGTTTATCTTTATAAACATGATTCATTTTACTTGAGATGTTTTCTATATGGGATGATTAGCCTAATCCTCATGAACACGTGACGCTAGCGCGTGGTATCAGGCATGAACTGTACAGAATGCGAACAAGATTCACTTTAATACAAGGAGATAATGGCGCAAAAGCGAATATCAGATTTTTTAAAATGCACATCCCAGCAAAAGCTTTCCAAAATCGGCATCCAAACAGTACCAGCCCCAGCACCGACGCAAGTGAACCATACGAATACGGTTGTCAGTCCTGTATTTGAGTCCTTAATACGGTTACGTTCACACACAGTTCGGTTATTTACGGGTGTGACAACCGCATTCTGTAACCGAACTCACACCTGTAAACTGGGGCGCCGCTAGCAATTTTGGGCCCTATGAAAGAATATGAGGTAAACATACACTATATTGCCCAAAGTATTGGGAAAACCAACAAAAATGGAAATACAATTTTTAAATATATGAATTATGTTTCCATCTTTGATGCCAGAGTTTTGGAAGTGCCTTTTTCTGTTCTAAAGAAGGGGGTGTCCCAATACATTTGTCCATATGTATGTACAAGTCATTGGTGTTTGGTGAGTTTTTGGCTCAAGGTCTGCATTTAAAGTCACACCCGAGGTATTCAGCTGGGATTAGGACTTGGTTTTCTGCAGACCAGTCAAGTTCTTCCACACTGACTGAATCAATCGATCTTTTTTTTTCTTTTTTTTTACCCTGCCTTGTACACAGCTGGCATTGTTGTGTTAGAATAGAAAATGGTCCTGTTCAAACTATTGGTATAAAATTAGAAGCACACAATTCCCTAGAATAGCATTATATGCTTTTTTTTTAAACTAAAAAATTAGAAATTACTAAAGTAGTCAAACCTGTTCATTAGAAGGGGGTGTCCCAATACTTTTGGCAATATAGTGTACAAGCCAGCCTAGCTATTCAAAATCTTTGTCTGCAATTTAATAATATTGACCTATTACTTGCTATTGCTTTTGACCATTAGGTATAATCGGTAACATAATTCATTCAGAACCTGTTTTATGGACATAGACTTTCTGTACCACACTATTCTGCTTATATGAAATGAGTTTGACTACTTAATCAGTTATAGTAATAGAAATGCTTCACTGGGGCAAACAAAAAAATCCTCTCAATCATGATCTTACTCAGCTAAATGTGACAGCTTAACAGCTGTATTCCTTGTTTGCTAGCTACCTATGCACATACAGCATAAAATGTTAAAAAATGCTCTACATTATGAACCTTAACCCAAAAACTTAATACACTGTAGATAATTGTGACCCTGCCTGTGGAAAGCCAGCTGAAGCTTTTTAGTTTTTTAAACAGTGGATGAGCAATTCACTCCTTCATTTGCTTATTAAAAGCCTCCTTTGAGATCGTTTTGACAGACATGTTTATTGTGTATTAGTTTCAACGTGTTTATTGCTAAGTTTAGTGTGGCAAACGGTGGCAAAATAATTAAATAATAATTCGCGTGCAATGTATCTGGTTGCCATGACAACCTCACGCGCTTCCTGCTGCTGCTCTATGGAATCAGAGTATGAATTTGTAGATTTTCCATAGCAAAACTAAAATGTGTTTAAAAGTGCGACTGGATAATTTAGCTGGAAATGCAGAAATAAGCCGCAATTTTGTTTTACTTAACTCCTTGGTAGATACATTTATAATTTCTATTACAATACTACTACTACTGTTACTACCAGTGTTGGGAGTAACGCGTTACAAAAGTAATGCATTACAGTAACGGATTACTTTTCGCTGTAACGCAGTAGTGTAAGGCATTACTAATCAATTTTCAGTAATATTTTACTCGGTACATGTTCAGTAATGCATGCGTTACAACACACTTTTAGCCCAACTACTAATAACAGATCTATGGGGGCCCCAAAAGTGCGTGGGCCCTTAGAATCGTCCTAACTCCCTAATTTTGAACCTTAAACCGCATAAACACATTTCATTACACCAAATACACAAAATAATGTTCTTTTTAGCAGCATCATATGACCCCTTTAAGCACTCGTTTACTATAAAAACTAAACCTGAAATAAAACCTAGAGATAAATAGTAATATTTAAAACAATAATAATACAAATCACAACATTTAAATTAAAACTGAAAGTATTTATTACAAAAAAATAAGTAAATTGGCTTTCATTTAGAAATTGCTTGTAAATTTCACAAATAAAACACGAAAACAAAGAAATGGTACAACATTGAAATTATTTTCTACAGTGTATACTACATATTATTTTAATAAATAACTAAAATAACACTGAAGAATACCATGGTACTACCAGGGAATATGTGCAAAACAACATTGCTGTAGTATGTTGTAAGTTTGGAAACCTTTGTCATGACAAAATGTGTTAATTTAGTTGCACCAGTTTTTGTATAGTGTTGTCACGAATCCGGTCCATGAACTTTCCTTTTCATTGACTCTCGCACCACACAAACTGTTGCATAGCACCCCGGACTACGTGGTGTAATTTCAAAAACACCACTTAACATCATCCATTAAACATAATGTGGACTAAATTTTGATATTCTTGATCATTATTTTCTTCTTGGTATGTTTAATGGCCTCATTTTGATCTGCTTTGTCACATACAAAATTAATAGCTCAATAAACTGGCATCACAGAGAGGGCACACAATTTACAAAAGTTCAAAAGTTCTAAGTTGAGCCACAGACTTATTCTGTCTCATATTGTCTGGACAAACTGACATTTCATGTTCAACATTTAAGAGGTCTTTCTGTCGTAATTTCTGACACTCTTCTTCTATTGTAACTCTTTTGTTAATAATTAATTAATATTTTGAGAAGTTTAGAATATTATGAACTTCACAAGGCTGGAATTTATTGGAGGGATGTCAAGTCAAGTCAAGTCACCTTTATTTATATAGCGCTTTTAACAATACAGATTGTGTCAAAGCAACTGAACAGCATTAATTAGGAAAATAGTGTCAATAATGCAAAATGACAATAGTAAACACTCATTTTTCAGTTAAAGACAGTTCATCATTGAATTCAGTGATGTCAACATCCAGCTCAGTTTAAATAATATCTTTGCAATTATGTCAACGATATCGCTGGAAATGAAGTGTCCCCAACTAAGCAAGCCAGAGGCGACAGCGGCAAGGAACCAAAACTCCATCGGTGACAGAATGGAGAAAAAACCTTGGGAGAAACCAGGCTCAGTCGGGGGGCCAGTTCTCCTCTGACCAGACGAACCAGCAGTTCAATTCCAGGCTGCAGCAAAGTCACATTTTGCAGAGGACTCATCTGGTTCCTGTGGTCTTGTCCCGGTGGTCGTCTGAGACAAGGTCTTTACAGGGGATCTGTATCTGGGGCTCATCTAGTTGTCCTGGTCTCCGCTGTCCTTCAGGGCTGTGGAGGTCCTTTCTAGGTGCTGATACACTATCTGGTCTGAATACGTACTGGATCCGGGGGATCTGCAGTGACCATCTGATCTGGATACAGACTATATCTGGTGCCAACGGTGACCTCAGAATAAGAGAGAAACAGACTAATATTAGCGTAGATGCCATTATTTAACAATGTAGCAAGTACATCGGGTGTTATGAGAAGTGTTCCCGGTTCCGGTTAACCTAATTAATGCAGCCTAACTATCCTTTAACCATCATTTGCTCTCCATTTATTCTCCTTGTGTTTGCAGTCCTGCGTCAGTTTGTCGTCTTTTCTCCCTGGATGTGTCATGTCCAGATCCTGCCTTGCCTTGCCAGCCTGTTTTTCCCCCACTGAGTAGTTTCTGTTGTTTGTTTTGTTTTATTTTAATAAAAAGCCCATTCTTTCTGCAGTACTGAGTCCTCGCCTCATCCCTCTACCCGGAACCCTGACACTTATAGGCAAGTAATACTATTTTGTAACTGATATGGAAGTTAATAGGTAGCCAGTGCAGAGACTGTAAAATTGGGGTAATATGATCATATTTTCTTGACCTGGTAAGGACACTAGCCGCTGCATTTTGGACTACCTGTAGCTTGTTTATTGAAGATAAACAAGCTACAGAGGATAAATAAGATTGAGGATGCCATTTGTGTTCAAGGCCTGTATAGCTACTTATACTATATATATATATATATATATAAGTTATGTTTTAACCAACGTTGTATTGAAGATATCACAAGATTTCATTAAATCCTAATCTAAAATGGGTTCCAAACTTTTGGGTGGTTGAGGGCATGTTTTAAAGACAAAACAAATTCTTCTCTCAATCTTGTAGTCAAAGCGATTATTCAGTGTCCACTGACATAACATATTAGAGAAGGCACTTCTGCTTTTGATTGAGTCAAGTTTAGCTAAAGTCCCGAGAGAACATAAAACTAACACATGCCCTAAGAGGCCATGTGTTTTTTTTTGTGTGTTTTTTTTTTTCTCCTGATCTCAACAAGTTGTTTTCTTGATCTCATCATAAAGTCATTTTGCTGTACTATATCATTTAAAAATTACTGATTTGAGTTTTGTTTTCAAAGCTGTCACAGCCCGTTTCCTCTGCATGTGATGTCATAACTGTTACTCTCACTCGGAGTCGGATTGTTTATTTCGGCCCTTTTGCATG
This sequence comes from Sinocyclocheilus grahami, assembly GCF_001515645.1. Lineage (NCBI taxonomy): Eukaryota > Metazoa > Chordata > Actinopteri > Cypriniformes > Cyprinidae > Sinocyclocheilus > Sinocyclocheilus grahami. The sequence continues at coordinate 289,363 of NW_015506381.1, forward strand.
TGTATCTCATTGCATGCAGCGCTTCATTGAGTATAAGATGGAAGCGGAAGCAGAGCGAGCTCATGAGAGATGAGATACTCATGAGCAGTTTGGTTCACTTCAAACTGCTCTTTTATAAGATATTGTTGAAAAAGATATAACGAATTGAAATGCATTTACAAGACATGCAGAAACACAGGGCCCTGGCTGCAGTGTGTTCGACGTCAAACTCCAAAATTTGTTTACTTTTAATTTCTTAAAATAAAACAATTATATATATTTTTTTTAAAGTTAATCATTTTATTTTATTTTATTGACACACTTTCAGTTTGTCTTATTTTGTAGTTTGTCATTTCTTTAATTAGATCAGATGTTACAATGTGACCCACCTATGGGGCATCCCTTACCAAAAAGTAGCATACTTCAAGTTTATTTTAGTAAGTATACTTAAGTAAAGTTCAAGTATACTTTATGTAGTAAGTATACACATCATTGTACTTGTAAGTGTACTATTTCAATACTCCTTGGGACTAAATTGGCCCACTTTCTAGTATATAAAAGTATACTTTAAGTATAACAGTAGTAAACTGAGTACACCTAGTTTACATCAAAATGTTTAGTTTGTACTGCAACTATACTAAAAGTGAACTTGGAGGTATACCGATAGTTTACTAATTAAATACTTGTAGTTGCATTCAGTACACTTTGAAGTATAGTCACAGTAAACTAGTTTAGTAGTTTTATACTGCAAGTATACTCGTACTTTTTTAAGTGAACTTTAAATCATACTTGAAGTATACTACTATGTCCTTATTTAGGTATTAATTTGAATATATTTTGTTACATGAATATCTGAACATACAAAACATCAAAAGAACAGGGTATCTGCTTGTAAACAAAAACATTTTATTCTAGCTTCATGCATTCTTTTTTGATGATCATGTTAGAATACATGTGGAAGCATCTGTTGTTTCGGTTTCATCTTCACTTGTGTCTTTTGGAAATTCTGTACAGAAAATCTGTACTAGCGCCCCCTAACCTATAACAATGAAAACACGAATTCTAGGAACAAGTATAGCTCAAATATATTTTAGACTTTTTCTAAGTATAAGTCAAGTATACTTAAATGTCATTTTAAGTATATTTCTGAGAAGTACATAAAGTAGACCAAGTATACTTTCCTATTTTTAGTTTAAAAGTATACTAATAGCACACTTGAATAAACTTCTTTTTCGTAAGGGATGTCACATTTCACATCCATTCTTTTGGGCTAAAGAAAAAAAAGGTATACACTGTAATTATGAAACAAAAATCACATTTCCCTGTTCCAGAGCAGATGAACTGTGTACCAAAATTACAGTGGTGATGAACACCGATAATGAAAGTGTCCACCATCAAGAGCTAAGAAAAACAGGTATTCCAGAAAGCAGGTTATGTGACATACCTCGGTAAGTTTACAGATAAGTTAACAGATAACTTAAACTTTCAGTTCCAAAAACAGAGAACTTTCAGGATATGTAAGTAGCCATAGCAAATTATGCTCTGGACATCTCTTAATATATTTATATATTTCTTAAATTCTTTAAAAAAAAAAAAAAAAAAAAGCACTATTATAAAAAAACATTCTTCATTTTACTGGGATTTATTTATTGTATTTTTTCTCACACATTGTGGATCTGCTTTCAAACTTTTTCTGCTACAGATGTTTTCTATATAACGTATCGCATATGTATTTTTATTATAGAAATACATCTCGCCTTATAACAAATGCAAGCAAAATAGCTAAACATAAAAAAATAAACTTATACAGCCATATTGTCATACAAGCACAGACTGTTTAGTAATAACTTATAAAAATGATTAAACTAAGATTAAAAAATGATTGCACAACCACCAATTAAGTGATTATATGCACTAAGAATTAAAAGAATAAGAAAGTATGGAATTCTTGTGTCCACCATGAACATACTCTAGGTTGATTGAACTTACTCCCAGACATGGTTTTGGAACTGGCATGCCTCGAGTAAGAAAGTTTGAGGTTAATCAACCAAGAGTCCAGGCTATATGGGACAGTAAGTTAACCTTGCTTTCTGTAACATGCCACAGATTTTGCATAAACTAAACTCTTACCCCTCTAGCCACTGATTCTGGCTTTGTGCAACAGGCCTCAGTCTTTGGGTTGAGTTCACAAGAAAATAATAACGTATGGCCTCTTAGGGCTTCCGTAGTAAACTTCATAAAGGAATTGTTAGTAAAAAAAAAAAAAAATCAGCACCATATGAAAAGATTGAACAGCAATGTAGCATAATGCTATTTGCTAACTGAGGGTTTTTATTTGTATTTCTAATAAACATTTTCATGTTTTACACACTTTTATACTTCATCTCCGAGCAACACACATCCCAGGCTGAAAAAGTGCACTTCCATAATGTATTTAAATTGCTCTATTTTCACACACTAATTTTGTACTTTAATATACTCAAAATGATTCTTTAGTACTTAAGAACACATAAGTGTACTCAAATGTGCTATTTTGGGACACCATGAATATGAACTAAAATTGGCTTTTAACATACTATCTCTGTATTTAAAAAAAAAAAAAAAAAAGTATTTAGTTACCACTTGTAGTGAACTTGAACCCACTAGTGTATGAAAGATGGGTTCAAGTGTACTACAAGTGGTAACTAAATATATTTTTTTTAAATACAGAAAACATTACCTTGTCATTATATATAATACTATCTATTACATATAGATAGATAATTGTCACAACTTGGTTGTTTAATAATAATATGCTAAATTGCTGCTCAGGAAAACATTACTTATCATTATCAATGTTGAAAACACTGTGATACTCAGTTTTAATAATAAATGTTACTTGAGCACCAAATCAGCATAATAGGATGATTTCTGAAGGATCATGTGACATTGAAGACTAGAGACTGCTAAAAATTCAGCTTTGCCATCACAGGAATAAATTATATTTTAAAATGTTTTCATATAAATAATAATACAAATATATAATAAGTATGCTAGAGTAGAAATGGCAAACAAACCTAACAAACTGAGCAGCTAAGTAATTTGGGAACCATCTGGTGCTAACTGACTACCAAATCCCACACTAAATGTAAAATGAGTATTAAAAAGGGAAGTGTACGGGCGGGCAGTTGGGCTAAGTGTTGAAATATTGGACATTTTGAGAGGAAGTTTTACATTTTGCATGATCATGGGAACTTGTATATAAAAAATGAAAGGAGTATAAATGTTGAACTGATCAATTTATTGAATGGATAGTCAGAAAGATAATGGGGTTTCACAACCAGACCCTTTAAAAAAAAAACTGATAAAATTTTATATTTAATTCCCAAACATAAGGAAGGAAGGAAAGAAAGAAGGACTTCAGCAAGGTCTATTAAAGGGGTCATATGATGTGAAGTTTTCCTTTCTCTTTGGAGTGTTACAAGCTGTTCTTGTATAGATAAGATCCCTAAAGTTGCAAAGACTAAAGTCTCAAACCCAAAGAGATATTCTTTATAAAAGTTAAGACTCATCCACGCCCTCTTAAAACGCCTCGTTTAAACACGCCCCCACATGTCTATGTCACTGTGTGGGACACTTTGCATAACACCGCCCAAATGTTCACGCAAAGAAATAAGGCGTAACTTTGATTCTCGCTGTAGTATTGTTGCCACCGCCATGTTGTGGAGATGCTGTGTGTTTCATTGCGAAATGAAACTACTTTGTTTGGTCTTCCAAAAGAGGACACAACTAGACATCAGTGGTTAAGTTGTATTCACAACACTGTTCCAGAACAGTTCAACCCAAATATTCAGATGTGTGCAGCGCATTTTATGGAGGACAAGGACTGTTTCCTGATCTTGGGAGAGTAGCCTACAATGCCGGTGCTCTGACAAATAATGCTGACTCACTGCCTGTAAGCACATTTTCATATTTAAAGGATTTGCCACTGATGATTCTTTCTTTCTGGATTTTTTTTTAATGAATAGAAAGTTAAAAAGAACAACATTTATTTGCAATAGAAATAGTTAATCGTTAGTTCATAAATTATATTTTACCATATTTTTCACTGATGTCCTCACAATTTATACTTAAGCTTTGGAATACTTTTTTATACTGAAATAATTTTGGGGAAAAGCAGCGCATTTTATGGAGGACAAGGACTGTTTCCTGATCTTGGGAGAGTAGCCTACAATGCCGGTGCTCTGACAAATAATGCTGACTCACAGCCTGCAAGTACGCTTTCATATTTAAAGGATTTGCCACTGACTATTCAAACACGAGTTTTGAGCAGTGTAGAGCAGTGCTAGTTGTTTGTCATTTCTCCGATCACAAATGCAGACAAGGTTTTATGTTTACACGGTGCGATGCAAAGCAACGCGTAAAAAGACAGTAGGCTATAAGTCATTATAATCAGTAATAATGTCCCCACTGGATGCTACAAATGCCTCGTTTATAATGGGTTTTATTGGTTTTGTCTCGTCACACCGGAGCACGGCATTACAGTATGGTAAGGGGTGTAACATTTCCATCACACGCTTGAGGTATTAGGTAGAGGTCTGCACAGGCTTTAAACTGAAGCCCGAACCCGACCCGTACCCGAGATCGTCTGACCCAGCCCGACCTGACCCGAGCGGCACAGTTCAATTTAGAGCCCGAACCCGACCCGAACCCAAAATCTTTTTTTCCCCCCACAACGAATAGCCAATTAAAAAAAAAAAAAAGCTGTATTTCACGATTGCATGCAACGATCAGTAAACAAATACATGTAAAGAAACAGAATCATTAAGGCTCGGCCAGTTCACAAGGCAAAAGAAAAAACACTTACCAGTTATGAAAGTTTATGAACATCAGGTGCAGCGGTCACAAATTCTGCCGAGTTTTTGAATGGTTGTGTACGACAAGACGATAATTCTTCCATCGTGCAGATTATGCTCATTTTCGTCAGATAAGGCTTGTTAGCATTCGGCCTGCTTTAAATCAGACACAGAGATGCAGTGCAGTAGGCTAAGATCGCATTTATTTGAATTAGCGCGAGAGAGAGAGAGAGAGAGAGGGATGAAAGTTGCGTGTGTGAACCAGCGTCTGTGCGCCTCTCTCTACAAGCAATGAGGCTTAGTTCCTTCAAAAACAGTGGTTCCTTCAACCGCCTCATTGCAGAGAAATATAAAGTTGTTATGAAAGTTTATGAACATCAGGTGCAGCGGTCACAAATTCTGCCGAGTTTTTGAATGGTTGTGTACGACAAGACGATAATTCTTCCATCGTGCAGATTATGCTCATTTTCGTCAGATAAGGCTTGTTAGCATTCGGCCTGCTTTAAATCAGACACAGAGATGCAGTGCAGTAGGCTAAGATCGCATTTATTTGAATTAGCGCGAGAGAGAGAGAGAGAGAGAGGGATGAAAGTTGCGTGTGTGAACCAGCGTCTGTGCGCCTCTCTCTACAAGCAATGAGGCTTAGTTCCTTCAAAAACAGTGGTTCCTTCAACCGCCTCATTGCAGAGAAATATAAAGTTGCGAGTCAGTAGCCTGTCAAAGCTATTTTACTAATAAAAGTTTCCGTGCTGTGTTGTCGTGTGCACTAATGTGTGTGTGTGTGTGTGTGTGCATCTATGAAAGCAGCGTAGCCTACTGCACATAGTATTATTTTAGCTATAAACCCAAGCCCGACCGGAACCCGAAGCTATTCATTAAACATTAACCCGAACCCGACCCGAGCCCGAAGGGTCCCGAAATATGTTAGTTTAATGAATCGCTTCGGGTTCCGGTCGGGTAGCAGCCCTCTAGCTCAAAGTCAGGTACGGGGTGATGGGAAATGGAGTTTGAGGGGAAAAGTCAATACTCGGGTGATGGCTACCTCTGGTGATGATAAGGGGGAACCACAGAGGCCGGATTCGTTACAGAGCCCCCTCCCTGCGAGCATCTCCTGACATGAGAAGGCAAACGACGCTGGGGTCTTCCAGCCAGGATGAGGGGCCGGTTTATCCGAAGGGGTCCTGTGGAAGTCATTGGTAAGCGATGGGTCAAGAATGTCCTTGGCTTCTACCCAGGACCTCTCCTCTGGTTCATACCCATCCCAGTCCACGAGATATTGCAGAACTCCTCCCCGGCGCCGAGAGTCTAGGATCTGCTGAACCTGATATGCCTCCTCACCGTTGATGATGAGGGGAGGGGGTCCCTGGTTCCGTGCCTCATCTAGGTCATCTGCCCTTCTCGGAGCACCAGCGGCCTTGAGCAAAGAGACATGAAAGGTGGGTGAGATATGATATTGAGGAGGTAAAGCTAAACGGTAAGAAATGGGTTATTTGTTTAATGACTTTGAATGGACCCACGTACCTGGGACTTAGTTTACGGCAGGGTAGGCGGAGCCGAAGATCTTGAGTGGAGAGCCAGACCCATGATCCCGGGACATACTCAGGGTTGGGACGTCGGTGACGATCTGCTCTTTTCCTCTGTCTCCTGACGGCACGCTGGAGATGTGTATGAGCCTCATTCCAGGTAGTTTCACTCCTCCTGAGCCAGTCATTAATTGCAGGTAAGTCTGTGGGTTCCCTGGACCAGGGAAAGAGAGGTGGTTGGAATCCAAGTACGTATTGGAAGGGTGTGAGTCCTGTGAGTCCATATTCTGCCCAGAAGAGGTATCTGCTCCAATCAGCCTGATTGCGGTGACAGTAAGACCTTAGGAAGCAAGTGATTTCTTGATTTAGGCGTTCAGTTTGCACGTTGGATTCAGGATGGTAGCCAGAAGTAAGACTGATGTTGACATTGAGGAATTTGAAAAAAGCTGCCCATACCCGAGAGGTGAACTGAGGGCCTCTGTCTGAGACAATATCATTGGGAAGTCCATAGAAGTGGAATACATAACTGCATAAAGCCTCTGCTGTTTCTAGGGCTGTGGGTAGTTTGGGTAATGGTATCAGACGACAGGACTTGGATAAGCGATCAATGGCAGTGAGAATGGTGGTATTGCCTTTGGAGTTGGGGAGGTCAGTGATAAAATCTATGGCAATGTGGGACCAGGGTCTCTGAGAAATGGTTAGTGGTTGTAGCAAACCCGCAGCCATCAGCTTAGAGGATTTGGAAGTGTTGCAGGTTACACAATTCTTAATGAATGCAAAGTGAGGGCCACCAGAATTTATTGGAGAGAAGTTGGATAGATGCAGTTATTCCCGGATATCCGGAGCTGGGAAGATCATGAGCTTGTTGAATGACTCGGTTCCTCAAGGAAGGAGGTACAAAGGTCCTGTTGGGTGGACATTCAGCAGGTATAGGATCTGTGCCCTGCATCTCCGCAATCTCAGTCATGACATCCCACTGCACAGGTGCTATGATGAGAGTGGTAGGTAAGATGGGTTCAGATGAAAGGGGCTGATATGCTGACTCAAATTGATGAGAGAGTGCATCTGCTTTGGTGTTTTTTGAACCTGGACGATAAGTTACTGTGAACTGAAACAGTGTGAAGAAAAGAGCCCACCTGGCCTATCTGTGATTGAGTCTTTTTGCACTGTGGAGATATTCCAGATTGCGATGGTCAGTGAGAACTGAGAAGGAAAATTTGGATCCCTCAAGCCAGTGTCGCCACTCCCCAAAAGCCGCCTTCATTGCCAATAGCTCACGGTTTCCCACATCATAATTCTGTTCTGCTTGATTTAGCTTGCGTGAGAAGGCACAGGGGAAAAGTTTGGGTGGACTGCCATGCCGTTGCGAAAGAATTGCCACTAACCACCTAAGTTTGTGGTAGATAGTGGTGTAAAGGCTTTGTCAGCTGCTGGTGACCAGGATAAGCGACTTCCCCTCCTCTTAATCATTGACGTTAGAGGGGCTGCAATGGAGCTGAAGTCTCTAATGAACTGTCTGTCTGTGTAAGTTAACAAAGCCAAGGAATCTCTGCATCTCTTTGACAGTTGTAGGTCAGGCCAGTTCAAGATAGCTTGCACTTTATGGTCATCCATTGCCACTCCCTCAGGGCTGACTACATATCCCAAGAACGTGGTAGAAGTCTGGTGAAACTCACATTTCTCTGCCTTGGCGTATAACTGATGGGAGATTAAACATTGTGGAACAGCTCGGACATGGTTAATGTGTGTCTCAAGGGAGTTAGAGTAAACAACAATGTTGTCCATGTAGATGATGACCCATCTATTGAGCATGTCACAGAATACGTCATTTATGAATGCTTGAAAGACTGAGGGACTGTTGACAAGCCCGAATGGCATAACTCTGTACTCATAGTGCCCAGACGTGGTAGAGAAAGTTGTCTTCCACTCATTGCACTCTCTGATGCGAATCAAATTGTAAGCATTGCGCAGATCGAGCTTAGTGAAGTATTTGGCTGAGCGAAGCTGTTCAAGAGCGGGGGGCACCAGAGGTAGAGGGTACTGGATCTTAACAGTTATTTCATTTAAACCTCTAAAATCAATACAAGGCCAAAGACTTTGACAAAGAAGAAACCCGCAGACACCGGAGACGTGGATGGAACGACGAAGCCTTTAGCTAGTTCCTCCTCTATATAGGCTTTCATGGATTCAGTCTTTGGTTGTGAAAGGGGAAAGATTCGACCCTTGGGAGGTGTGGTGCCGGGAAGCAGCTCGATAGCACAGTCGCTGGACCGATGCTTCAGTTAGATCAACATGGTTTGAGGGAATGTTGGTTGAGTGCAAGGGATCTATTTTGACGGTGGCTGCTTCAAGTGGCATTGGTTCCAGAATCTGAAGACACTGTGTGAAACACTTAGCTGACCAGTGAGTGATTTGACCCTCAGTCCATAATATCTGTGGCTCGTGTAGCTGAAGCCAGAGGAGTCCAAGTACAACTGGGTTGTTGGAAGCTTGTATGATGTAGAAACAAATGATTTCTGAATGCATGACGCCAGTAGTCAGGCAGATGTCATTGGTGGTGTATTGGACCTGACCGGTGCCCAGAGGTCTCCCGACTAGCGCTGCCACTGCCAAGTGAGATTTACAGGGTATGAGAGGGAGGTCATGAATTTTGGCAAAGTCAGCATCAATAAAATTTCCTGCTGCTCCAGATTCGATTAAAGTCATTGTCTCCATCACACTATCATTAACGGCCAGTTTAACAGGCACTTTGACACACTTTGAAGTACAAGATGACTGACTCACCGCAGAGGAAGCGTGCTGCTTTGGTTTTGAAGGGCAGGAGACTTTCACATGACCAGCTTGGCCGCAGTAGAGGTTTTGGCGATACCGACGATCTCTTTCCTCTGGAGAGATGCGTGTGTGTCCCACTTACATAGCTTCTTGTTCAGGAACAACCAGAGGGCTTGGTGAACGGAATGTTGAAACCCTGCTGGGTCTCCTAGAGCGAATCAGATTGTCGATGCGAATGGCTTGAGATCAATCAGTTGATCCAAAATTTTTTCCCTCGTCTCGACAAGCAAGTTCAGCCTGTAACTCCAGATTCAGTCCCTTGCGAAAATGCAGCTTTAAGGGATGCAGCCAGTGTGCGAAATATCAGGGCAAACTCTGCTGCCGTATTTTCCCTCTGTCGCAACGTGAGAATCTGTTCACCCACTCCATCTCCTCCCACAGGGAGATTAAACACCTCTCGAAAGCACCACAAAAAAACTCTCAAACGAGGGAAAGGCTGGTCGATTTAAATTCCACACGGCGGTGGCCCAGTCTAATGCTTTGCCAGTCAAGAGAGAGCATACAAAAGCAATGCGACCTTCTTCTGTGGGGTATAACGCAGGTTGTTGCGAGACAAACAAGGAGCACTGTAGCAAAAATCCCTTACATTTAGCTGGTGTGCCGTCAAATTTCTCTGGGTAAGCCAAGCGGGGACTGGCCGGGGAATGACTCGGAGGAGGTGCTTGGGGTGCTGGGTCTAATGGCGGCAAGTCAGACTCAGATGAAGGTAGCCGTGTCTCTTGCAAAGTCTTTACTAACTCCTCTGTGAGAGACGTGAGGCATGCTAGCTGTTGTTGATGAGCGGCCAGCACGTTGGCCTGGGCAGAGACTTCGGTAGTGAGTCTGTAGATCGCTGCTGGATCGAGTTCTGGCAAAGTCTTCTGTAATGATGTGTCAACGGAGTGAGGATCCATTTGCAGCTTTTAATAAAAGTAGACAGTTGTACAGGCAATGATCGATAAACAGTAACAGGGTCATGAGACAAAGGCAGAGGAACAAGACAGGCGAGTGATCGGGGCTGGCAGCAAGCAGAGTAAACAACAGTCCAAAAAACGGGGCAAGAGAGTCAAAAGGCAGGCATCAGAGAATCCAAAAATGAGAGAAACAGTCCAAGGTCAAACAGTAATCCAATAGAGAATATGATAACGCTCAGAAATGTCAGCCGGAGCAAAAACAAGACTTTGCGAAGACTGAGTGTGAGACAGAGGCTTAAGTAGTCCCATAAACAAGCATCAGGTGAGCTTGTAATCAAAGTAAGGTACGGGGTGATGGGAAATGGAGTTTGAGGGGAAAAGTCAATACTCGGGTGATGGCAACCTCTGGTGATGATAAGGGGGAACCACAGAGGCCGGATTCGTTACAGTTAAAGTTAACCTGTTTGCTGTATGCAATGGTGGAAGCTATGATTGAGACTTCATTCAAGCTCTGATTTCCTCCGCTTTGGATTAAATGTATAAATGCAGCAGAAAAATCAGAAATAAAGTTTGCACTTGATGCTTACAGAGTTGTACTTTGCAGGTCCTGAACATGAGGTTGTGTGACAGATTGACAACCTCAAGACAGTAACCATGGAAACAAAAGGTTTAATATACCACAATCATATGTCCCTATAGAGTTAAAAAAAAACTAAAAACAAAACCACAATCTACATTAAAAAAAGTGAAGTGAAAGTGTAGGCAGTTCGTGTGGTTTTGAAATATATGTTTTTGTTCCAAATGTTACATAATTAGTGAACGGGAACCTCAGTTTAAAAATATCCTGTTTGCAAATATTGTATCAGAGCTGGGAAATTTTTAATTTAGAAATCATTTTAATGCAATCTTCTCATCTCCCTTGGCATAAATACAAAATAAAGTTTTGATCAAACTTTACTTGCTAGGACATTTTAATCAAACCAGGAATCTTTTGATGCAAACATACATATCAAATACCAATAGTATCAAATACTATTTAACGTCAATGCAAAATATACAACCAGTAATAAAACTATCATGTTACAATGACCTACATACTTATACATACATACATACATATATATATATATATATATATAAAAACTGTTCTGTGACAGGGGTTTAGGTTTAGGCTTGCTTCAGAGGGCTAATGCCTGATTTATGACATCCTGTTGTCTTGGGCCTCTGTGGAATTTTTGTGACTCCTCGTGCCTCAACTCGGTTTTGACCAAATCTTAGATTGTCTGATTCGGTCTGATATCCTACAGATTTTAATCATGTTTTCCAACAGTAATTAAACAGGTGAATATTTTCAAGCTGCAAATAATAAACAGTGTACAATACAAATGCATATGACTTTTGAAACAATGATTTAAGAAAAAAAATAGAGTTCCAAGCACGTTCCGTAGCATGTTCTCAATAATACAGTAAACAATTTAAAAGTATCCCTCTGTTTGTAAAAAGAAACATATAGGGCAATAAGTTCTGGGTGGTTTAAGCTTCGGTGGAGTTGGGGGCCACAGGGGGAGCCAAGGCGAATCCAGCAGGGAACCAAGATGCTGCCAGCAGAAATGACCTCCAGGGTGGAGCAGAAAACAGATTCCTTCAGATTTATATGTAGCAGCAGGTAATACAAAAGTTTGGCACCTGTAAGATTTTTTATATATATATATATACACATATGTGACCCTGGACCACAAAACCAGTCATAAGGGTGAATTTTTTGAAATTGAGATTTATACATCTGAATAAATAAGCTTTCCATTGATGTATGGTTTGTTTGGATAGGACAATATTTGGCCGAGATCTGGAATCTGGAAAATTGCCTTTAAAGTTATCCAAATGAAGTTCTTAGCAATGCATATTGCTAATCAAAAATTAAGTTTTAATATATTTACAGTAGGAAATTTACAAAATATCTCCATGGAACATGATCTTTACTTAATATCCTAAGGATTTTTGGCATAAAAGAAAAATCTATAATTTTGACATGCAATGTATTTTTAGCTATTGCTACAAATATACCCCAGGGACTTGAGACTAGTTTTGTGGTCCAGGGTCACACACACACACACACACACACACACATATATATATATATATATATATGTATGTGTGTGTGTGTATATAATGCTTTTTTTTATTTAATAATTTTATTCACCAAGGACACCACAATTGATCGGTAAAATTATTAGAATGATTTGTGAAGAATCATGTGACACTGAAGACTGGAGTAATGACAGGAAAATTCTGGAATAAACACAGGAATAAAGTACATTTTTAAAATACATCAAACAGTTATTTAATTACAATAATATATTTTGTAACTGATTTAATTATTTTTAATTACTAATAACAAATACATTTTAAATATATGCCTTGGGTGTGAGGAAGTGATCTTCTCACTACCTCTGTAAGGTTCTGCCTTATTCTCATTCCTGTTCTTTCATTTCCTATTACACCATAAACATATATGTTCAGAAACTCATAAAGTGGTCTCTAAATGTCCTGGTTAAAATGTGACTGAACAGGTTTCCTGTTTTTACAGTAGGAGGAGCCATGTGTATAAATATAAGCGGTACCGTAAGAACATCACAGGACAGCACAGCCAGCAGCAAAACAATCCACACCAGAGGAGATACAGTTCCAGCCAGTAAGGTAAATGTTCTTATTCTGAAAAAAGAAAGATAGCAATAAAAAGCTATAATGTAATGTAATATAATATAATATAACAATCATTTTTTCATTTCATGTTTTCAGATGGTTCCAGTGTTGGTGTTACTCATGGCAGCTCTTGTAGCTGCAGATGAGCCAATGATGGATCTCTCAGAGCCAGCAGAGTCTGTTTCTGTGGTTCACTGTGATGCTTCTACTATATGTCCTGATGGAACAACGTGCTGTCTGAGTCCTTATGGCGTGTGGTACTGCTGCCCATTCTCAATGGTCAGTGAGTCACAGTAAAACGTGTAACTGTTTTATTACACTCTATTAAGTTATAGGTTTCATGTTTAACCTTTGCTCATTCTTCCCACTCTTTCAGGGTCAGTGCTGCAGAGATGGAATTCATTGCTGTCGTCATGGTTATCACTGCGATTCGACATCGACCCAATGTTTGAGGGGGTGGTTGAGACTGCCATCTTCTCCCAAGCCAGCCACCAAAGCTATCCAGAAACCTCAGGTGAGTCAGCACTGTGTACTGTATATGACGCCAAAGTAATGCAAACTATGCAACCAGTAACTCAAAATATGCAACTAGTAATGCAACCCAAGCGACCTATTGTGAAAACAGTGGTTTTCAATCCTGGTCCTCGGGACCCATTGCTCTGCACATTTTGTATGTGTATCTTATCTGACACATTCAGTGCCGTTTATGGAGCTCTCATCTAATGAGCTGATGATCCAAATCAGGTGAGGTAAATAAGGGTGACACACAAAATGTGCAGAGCGGTGGGTTCCCAGGACCGGATTGAAAACCACTGCGTCACAATGACCTATATGCATGACAGTCATGTGACTTTTAATCACCATTTCCGGCAGTAATAAAACGTGGTTAAATATTTTCAAACTGCAAATAATGAACAGTATACAATAAAAAGGCATGTGATTTTTAAAGCAGTTGAAGAAATTGTTAGGGTTCAAAACACATTCTGTAGCACGTTCTCAATAAACAGTCACTTCAATTTCAGAATTCATTTATAAAATGAAACAATATGGCAATGACTTCTGGGTGGTTTAAAGCAGATTTATAGAATTATATTATATTATTCAAACATATTTGAATAAAAATATGTTTGAATAATAAAGCTGTAAAAATTTAAATGGTTATTTTCTAAGCAGGTGAACCTCCGGTAAGGTATTTTTATTTTTATTTTTTTGCAGTCTGTGCCCTTTGACCAGGCTCTCAATTGGCAGAGCCAGACTGAGAAGGTTCATTGTGATGGAAATGTCTACTGCCCAACTGAGCAGTTCTGCTGCAAGTCAGCAGCTGGCCAGTGGGGGTGCTGCAGCGGTAAAACTACATTTATGTTGCTGTATTAATCATGCCTAATAATGACACTCAAATAAATGTTGATGAACATAGGTTTTAATATAACCCATAAATATAATATAAACTCATGCAGTGTGAAGTTTTGTGTTTGCTCATGTTATATTTCTTTCTTTTCCAGAGATGGTGTTGTAAGTAAATATCCCACGTGACCTGGGTGCAGCTCTTATCAAAGACTGTCAAAGTGCAAGAGGCTTTCAAATGTCAGTTACTGTTGAAGAAAAGCAATAATATACATCTAAAACATACAAACAATGCAAAATAAAAAATTTTAAAAATTGCAAATGTCATTGTCATTTAATAAATAAATTGTTTTTGAGAGTGTGTTTTTATTTGTTTGTATTTTTTATCATCCATTCCATAGGCTATGTGATATTTTGTTCTTGATACATTTGTTTGTGATACATTTTTGGTGATTTAATGACTTGTTGACACACAACACTCTCACTGGTCGCCACCAACTGACTTATCTAAAAAAAAGGGTCACTAAATCAGCTTTCAACAAATCTGAAGGTGATTCAATATATTCAAGTCACGGGGATGAATAAAAATCCCCACAATTTACATGCAGGGCAATAACCATAGACATCACGGGAGACCCACCCCCCTCAATTGTTAGATATGGTGAAATTGTCCCCCCATTCGTTAACATTTTTGATTCTGCTCTGCTGCACTCCATTATGTGGTGATTTGTTTTATCAGCATGAAAAAAGTTAAAAATGTAAAATGTATAGGGTGCATGGTGCATAAACTGCATCCATCCATCATAACAAAGTGTTCCACATGGCTTCGGGGGGTTAATTAAGGTCTCCCGAAGCGAATCGATGCATTATTGTAAGAAAAATATCCATATTTAAAACCATAATCTCTTTACCCGAGGCGATAAGCCATGCTGTTTCCCCTCCTTTCCCCCCTGATGATTCAGCTGTGTTCACAAACAGTGAATGTATGTACTAATAGTAAAGTCAAGGCATGCAAGTTCAAATTTTCTTTATGTTTTGACATTAAATAACTTATTTGTGGTGGGGAAATATTAAGTAAGTTGAGTTTTCCCAGAGAAGTCACGACATGGAGTAAATAACAGATGGTTGGTCTGTGTTGTAATGTGAGTTCAAATAATCTGCACTCAAAAATAAATTTCAGTTACTTGTCTGAGTAAAAACTTACTTGTCCAGGTTTGTTTAATTGTAATTTATTCTGAAGCAATATCCTCATCAGTGTTATTTGTGACATTTGCCCCTTAAATTGATTTCCAAAGCAGTTTTTTTAAAGGGGTCATATGATGCGAATTCAATTTTTCCTTTCTCTTTGGAGCGTTACAAGCTCTTGGTGCATAAAGAAGATCTGTAAAGTTGCAAAGACTAAAGTCTTAAATCCAAAGAGATATTCTTTATAAAAGTTAAGAGTCAGCCACGCCTACCTAAAACGGCTCGTTCTAACACGCCCCCACATGTCTACGTCACGATGTGGGAAGATCTGCATAACGCCGCCCAAATGTTCACGCAAAGAAAGAAGGCGTAACTTTTATTCTCGCTGTAGTGTTGTTGTTGCCGCCGCCATGTCCTGAAGACGCTGTGTGTTTCATTGTGAAAGCGAAACTACTTTGTTTGGCCTTCCAAAAGAGGACGATATCGCTTCGTCATGCCTAGAGCTGATCTGTGCTGGTCGCTGAGGAAATACATCAACTTTGCGCTGTGGATCACCGGATCGGCTTTCACCATGGACGAAGTGGAGTCCAGCCCGGGGTCGTCACATGTGGTTGCCGCAGGCTCCTTCATCGAATCCACAGGCCGTGCCGTTCTCAAGCCCGCCGCCTCTGCTCACTCTAGCCCTCCGGCCGTTCCTCACTCTAGCCCCCGGCCTCCGCTCACTCTAGGCCGCCCTGAGTGACTCTGTGTTTCGTTGTGAAAGCAAAACTACTTTGTTTGGGCTTCCAAAAGAGGACACGACTAGAAATCAGTGGTTAAGTTGTATTTACAACACTGTTCCAGAACACTTCAACCCAAATATTCAGATGTGTGCAGCACATTTTATGGAGGATTGTTTCCTGATCCTGGGAGAGTAGACTACAATGCCGGCTGTTCTGACTCACAGACTGTAAGTATGTTTTTTATATTTAAAGGATTTGCCACTGACGATTCAAACGTGAGTTTTGAGCAGTGTAGAGTAGCGCTTGTTGTTTGTCATTTCTCCGATCACAAATGCAGACATGGTTTTATGTTTACGTGGCGCAATGCAGCGCAACGCGTAAAAAGACAGTATAAGTCATTATAATCCATAATTATGTCCCCACTGGATTCAACAAATGCATCGTTTATAATGGGTTTTCATGTTTTTGTCTCGTCGCTCAGGCCGGACTGGGTATCACAGTATAGTAAGGGGCGTAACATTTCCGTCACGCGCTTGAGGTATTCGGCCAATCACAACACATTTCATTACACCAAATACAAAAAAAAGGGTTATTTTTAGCAACATGACCCCTTTAATAATGTTGAGATAATGTTATACACAAAAATGAAAAGTTGGTTAAAATGAAATGATACTTTTAAATAAACTAAACCACCAGTAGGTGACAGCAAGTGCTTAAAGAGTGAGTTTTCATGAGTGAGTCATCCATTGGACCAATTCATTCAAATGGCTAATTCAAGAATGAAGCAAGCGGCTGTCTTTATGAATGGGACTGTCTTTACCCCAGTATTAACAACTTATTTCCTGTTTAAATTATCCATCAAGTACATGATCTTTTATCAATCGCTGTTTAGAATTAATGTTGCCTAATAAAATCAAAATAATTTTGGTGGTCGAAGTTTTGCTGCCTCCCATTGCCTTCTTTGTTAGACTAATGTTTCAATCAGGCTATTGTTTATGAATGAATCAGTCTTTATAAATTAATCTTTTAAAATAAACAACTTGTTCTCTTTCACTTCACGTCACTTAACTCTGTGTTACTTGCTATTGTTGTAGCATATGTATCAGTGGTGTTTTGAAATGAGGAGGCAAAGTCCTCAGGCTGATGATACATGGGGCAGCGTTTTGAGCAGTTTTGCTTGCGCACTTTCCCTTGGTAACACACTTTGAGAATGGGTAACACATTTCTATCTGGATATTTTAGATCGGTCGTGGGCCCCGTGTCTCACCTGGTTGCCCGTTATGCAAACAAGTCAAACATTGTAGGTATCTATTATGATGATACACATTGAAACATGTCAATTAATATTCTTGTAAAACGTTTGCTATCAGATCTTAGTTCATTACCATGTCCTGCATTAGAAAAGTCAGAAGAAAGTGCCTTGTTCACTGCCTGTTTAGCCGTTTGATAATACTGTGCTAATGCTGTAGTTGATCAAACAGAGACGGAATGTCTAATAAGGCTGTTCAACGGTCTGCTGGGAGGGCAGGCAGAGAGGAGAGCGGCTCATGGACTGGACCGGGTCAGGTTTAGAAATATACTGCATGACCGACGATATGATGATGGACAGCGGTACGTTTCTGATTTGGATGAGGACAATTATAAAGCCAATAGTCTGGTCTGAGTGTTTAGCTGTAGAGAGCAATAATAAAATCGACACTAGTGGACAGTAGCGTGTTAAGTGTGCTTAATACATATACACAAGTATATACACATACTTAAATATATCTTAAGTTTGAAGTTATGAGGAAATTAGTAAATGACAATAATATTTGCGATGTTTCTTAATGATATATGAATATAAACGGATTATATATATTTTTAACAGTATTTCGTGCCTTTGACAAGGACAATGACACCTACATAAGTGTCAAAGAATGGGTGGAAGGTCTGTCTGTCTTTTTGCGAGGCACACTGGATGAGAAAATAAAATGGAAGTTGTTTAAAATTTCACTTTAAAGTGGTGATCATGAAATGTACACAATGTTTAATTTTTATTAGTCTGTTTTGACGTATACAAACTGCATGCGGACGGATACATCTCACTGGAGGAGATGTTACCAATGCTGAAAGA
>NW_015506381.1:322590-324175 GCF_001515645.1 Sinocyclocheilus grahami
GCGCTTCAACACATGCATCATTGGACACTAAATCTGTCCAAAGCTCTAAACGACAGTGGTAAGTGGTTATTATACACTATTTTTGTCCCCATTAAAAATGATAGCTCATCTCAAATGCAATCAACTTTAAGCGTGTTCAAAGAACTGGGAGTAGCATGCAGGAAAATGTTACCTTTTCTCCACAAACTAACTGAACTGGACTGATAGTCGAGATGCCTGTATCTCAGATGGCGGTCATCTGGTGATTATAAACAGCAGAGACGAACAGGTTTGTCCATGTACATACAAAAAAACGACTGTTTGAAATGAATATGAAATATTGCAGTGTAAATAACAAGCCTACGCTTTGTCCTGTAAGGAGTTCCTGATAGGCATTATAAAAACCGAAGAGTCCTTCTGGATCGGCCTCACAGATGAGAAGATAGAGGATCAATGGCTATGGGTAGACAACACAAATCTTTGTAAAGATAAAAGGTATTTCTGCATTTACAGCTATTTAAATTCTAAACCCTAAATATTATACCCTTTTGACAAATTTTGAGATAATGCTCTCAATTAAACAAATAATTTCTTTCAGTTATTGGACTTGAAAGGAACCAGATAACTGGAAAGGATTTGGGGGAGAGTACCCCAGCGGAGAGGACTGTGCTCACACACATAAAAACTCCATCCAGGATCTTAAGAGCTGGTTTGATGCAGTCTGTAATAAAGCACTCAGAAGAATATGTGAGACCAGATCCTCCAGACAAACATAGTGACCATGTTAAGTAATGGGTGTCATCAGAAGCAGATTATTTGGAAACAGAAATGTGGCTTAAGACAAGGGAACATGATCATCAGTCCTGTATATTTACTTTATGGCCTAGCATAAGTTAATAAGCCCACATAAGCCCCTGTTGCTTTTGTTCTAACATCTTTTCCCTCTGGATGGGGGTCTGTGGAACCTCAAAGAATTTTGGTAATAAGATGTGATTGGAAAGGACTGAATAGACAGTTTTGCTGTTGCTTCTGCTAGTAAGCTTTGAGGCCATGAGTTCAGCGAAGTAACTGATTTGAATCTCTGCTCTAAATTGGCCATAAATGATAAGTGGATCCTGTTGCTAAATAATTTTTAAAAATCCTTCAGGCCTTCGCTTGGGCTGATAGGTATTTAGTGTCTTTTTAACATTTAGCCCAGTGTTATGATTTTAACTTTGCTTACTATGTGAGTGCCTGGACGTGGATTTTTATTTTGTATTTTGCAACAGGATCAATTATCATTTTTGACATTTTGTTCTCTCTCTGGAGCACCCATAGTTTTGCCTGCGAGTCCCTGATTCGCCCCTGGTCAAGATATTTTCATTGATTATTATCCAATTTGATTTTGCAAAGAGATTTCACTGCTTTTATTCAATTTTTTTTGTCCAATCTTCACCAAAGTTGGCTGAAAAAGATCCTGTGGCTAAACCATGCAAAAGTTATTATATTTAAAATGTAGCAAACCACTTCATTTCAATCAGATGTTTGTAATGCTCCAAACCATTTTTCTCTTAACTAAAAAAAAAAAAAGAAGAAAAAAAAAAAAAAAAAAAAAAAAAATAAAATT
>NW_015506382.1:0-15500 GCF_001515645.1 Sinocyclocheilus grahami
TAATGCGCAAAAAAGCCCTAAACAAAGTAGGCTGAGCATTGAAGCATTAACATGACTTGCTGTGTCTGGAAGTAGTAAGACACTGAAAAGCATCTTTCTGCACTGCAAATAAGATTTCATTTCATAAATTAGAAAAATCCTTCATGTTGGCAAGCTTTGCTTTTAACATTGCATAATCCAACTTTCTCTCACTGGTAAAGAAGCTTTGCAGCATATTTGGCCTTGGTATCTGTTCACTTCCTCAGAAGCACTAAAACAGTTTTAATGCGCAAAAAAGCCCTAAACAAAGTAGGCTGAGCATTGAAGCATTAACATGACTTGCTGTGTCTGGAACTTCTGACACACTGACAAGCCTCTTTCTGCTTTGCAAATAAGATTTCATTTCATAAATTAGAAAAATCCTTCATGTTGGCAAGCTTTGCTTTTAACATTGCATAATCCAACTTTCTCTCACTGGTAAAGAAGCTTTGCAGCATAAGTGGGCTTGTCTTCTGTTCATGTGCTCAGAAGCACTAACACAGCATTAGTGCTCATTGAAGTCCTAAACTAAGCAGTGTATTGAAAGTATAACATGACTTGCTGAGTCTGGAAGTAGTAAGACACTGAAAAGCCTCTTTCTGCATTGCCAATAAGATTTCATTTCATGAGTTAGAAAAATCCTTCATGTGGGCAATCTATGGTTTTAACATTGCATAATCTAACTTTCTCTCACTGGGAAAGAAATGTTGCGGCATTTGTGGGCTTGCTCTTTCTCCATGTGCTCAGAAGCACTAACACAGCATTAGTACTCATAGAAGCCCTTTGGTAAGCAGGCTGTGCATTGAAGATCTAACATGACTTGCTGTGTCTGGAACTTCTGACACACTGACAAGCCTCTTTCTGCTTTGCAAATAAGATTTCATTTCATAAATTAGAAAAATCCTTCATGTTGGCAAGCTTTGCTTTTAACATTGCATAATCCAACTTTCTCTCACTGGTAAAGAAGCTTTGCAGCATAAGTGGGCTTGTCTTCTGTTCATGTGCTCAGAAGCACTAACACAGCATTAGTGCTCATTGAAGTCCTAAACTAAGCAGGCTGTGTATTGAAACTATGACATGAATTGCTGTGTCTGAAACTTGTAACAGAAACATCCTACATGTGTGCAAGCTTTGTTCTTAACATTGCATAAACAAACTTTTTCACACTGAGAAAGAAGATTTGCAGCATACGTTGGCTTGCTTTCTATTCATTTGCTGAGAAGCACTAAAACAGCATTAGTGCTCATAAAAGTCCTAAACAAAGCTGGCTGTTCATTGAAGCTTTAGCATGACTTGCTGTGTCTGGAACTTGTAACACACTGAAAAGGCTCTTTCTGCATTGCCAATATGATTTCATTTCATAAATTAGAAACATCCTTCATGTGTGCAAGCTTTGTTCTTAACATTGCATAAACTTTTTCACAGTGAGAAAGAAGATTTGCAGCATACGTATGTGGGCTTACTTTCTATTCATTTGCTGAGAAGCACTAAAACAGCATTAGTGCTCATAGAAGCCCTATACTAAGCAGGCTGTGCATTGAAGCTCTAACATGACTTGCTGTGTCTGGAACTTGTAACCCAATGAAAAGCCTCTTGATGCATTGCAAATAAGATTTTATTTCATAAGCTAGAAACGTCCTTCATGTGTGCAAGCTTTGCTCTTAACATTGCATGAACCAACTTTCGCTCACTGGGAAAGAAGCTTTGCAGCATATGTTGCTTGTTTTCTGTTCCAACCCACTCTCACTCCCAAGGCATCAAAAACCGAAGCATGGCCCTTAGCACTATGAAGACGCCAAAGCTGCCCCTCCGCCTCACTATATTGACGAACTGGGACCTACTTTGCTTTCAATGGGAAGCTGTTAGGGTCAGTACACAGACGCAAAGGGCACAAGAATGATGATCGCTATGAAATCACGTTCAAGAACGTTCATTCAGCACACATCGCGATATTTGTCATCAGTTTACGTGTGCCACAGGTTGGGTGAGTAGTGTAAATACGCTGTCTTAATGTCTGTTATAACATGTACTTCTTTATTAAGCAGATTAGCGTTGTTTATTCGCTGTATTATATCGGTCATCTGAGGCTGTCTTTGAGTTTCATTGCGTTTAACTAAATTAACACACCTGCTAACTGAGGTGATTAAATGCTATCTGTCACGTGACGTGCCATATAGACCTTGGATCAGTTTTATATTCATATCAGGTTCACAGATGTAAGTTGTATTCGTAGTAAAACATGGTAACCACAATACTTAAAACAGTAACTGTAGTTTTACTGTGAAATATGAAGTTAAAACGAAGTAAACAGTACAATTATCATGTTTTTACCACAGTAACTTTAGTTTTACTGTGAAATTTGAAGTTAAAACGCAGTAAACAGGACATTTACCATGTTTTTACCACAGTAACTGTAGTTTTACTATGAAATGTATAGTAAAAGCACAGTAATCACCAAACGTACTATGGTTGTACCACTGTAATGGTAGTTTTGATCTGCTTTTATGACAGATATCAGTAATCACAACATTTATTATACCATGCTTGTAATACCTTTTAATGTAAAATAAAAAAAATTAAAAAGAAAAAAAAGTTAATTGCAGTTCATTCATATCAGTTTATATCTTAAATATTTTGCTCACAGATCATTATGAACATTCTATGTATAATTATATTTAATTTTTTCTCCCTTTATTAAATTATTATTATTTTTAGCTGAAAAGACCTAAAGGAAGCTGTCAGCCCAGTTGTGTTTGTGGAGAGGTATTCATTCAGAAACGGAGAAGACAGAAAGCTGTGGAGGCAGACATTTGCAGTGGTAGGCCTGTGTTAGTTTTACCCTTTTATCAAACATTCCTGCTGTTATAATTTGCACAGCATTTGTTGTTTCTTAAACTTTTGCCCTGTGCAAATACTTACACTTGACCACTTGATTACTTATTTGACGTATTTCCTGTATTTGGCCCAAGTGTTCAAGTGAGCATGAAGCCCACAAGTGTTAAAAAGCAGTTGCAAATGATGTACAAAATAAATATACTTATCTTTGCACCAATAAAACGTGCAAACGTGCAACATTTTGTTTTACTACCAAATTATTCTAGTATCTAATTATTATTATTAATATTTAACTTATATTGGAAAGATTTCTGTGACCTCTCGCGAGATCTCGGCAAAAAGTCTCACGATTTATTCCAAAACATGATGCATGATGATATACACTAAGCCTTGAATAGCGCTCCGGAGCGGTATTCGAGATAGTGTGGGTTTAGTGTGCATTAACTTAAGGGCACTGCTCTTTGGCATTATTAAGACCTGGGACAGTCTTGTGCACGCACTCTCAAGTGGCCAAGACCGCAAGTGTGGGTATTTGGACAGGGCAAAAGTCTTAAAAATGCCCCATTAGTAAGAACCCTAAACACAGTCTCACATCAAAGTCTTAATAATTCAGTAATTCAATTTAACACTTGTATGATATTGTACAAGTGTGCTTGTAGACAATCCTGCAGCGTTTACTCTACTGCTGTTTAGTCATTGCCTCAGCCCCTGTACAGTCTCATTTGACACTATCACAATATTGGTAAATCAGTTGCGCTCTTCTTGGAAAGCAGTCAGATGCCCCACAAATTTAACATTTAATTATACAGCATCTTTACAGAGGCTGCTTTTTTTACGATCTAAAAAAAACATAGTAATGTATAAACCAACAAGTTGCATGTAATGCAATAATATTTCATTTCTTTCTGTCTTACAGGATTACTTGCAGATAACGCTGTCCTTCTCCATCATGCACCAGGACTCACCTCTTTAACTCTTTATCCCCCACACATACAGAAATGGTACCTGGATCAGTGTTAAGACTTTGCAGTGGTTTGGTTTTTTTTTTGCAGAAGATGCAACTTTGTTTTACGTATAAGCATATAATGAATACATTTTGACCTTCAAGGAACCCATATACTGTATACAGAACCAGTAATGAAAACAATTAGTTAAAAATAGTATTTTTCC
This sequence comes from Sinocyclocheilus grahami, assembly GCF_001515645.1. Classification (NCBI taxonomy): domain Eukaryota; kingdom Metazoa; phylum Chordata; class Actinopteri; order Cypriniformes; family Cyprinidae; genus Sinocyclocheilus; species Sinocyclocheilus grahami. The sequence goes on from NW_015506382.1 coordinate 4,024, forward strand.
TATTGATAAAGCATTGTATTCTCTTTTTCAAGCTTCATACAGTAAACTTTACTTGGTGTCTTCCTAATGCTTTTATCATAAAAAGCATCAGTTCTCATCAGGAGTTTTAGTAAAGGGCATATTCATGCACAGCCATCCCCTAGTTCCAGTCATGCAGATAATTCAAAGGTATATTTCTGCGTTTGTATGTAGCAGGTGTTTGTTTTCCTATACACTTTCTATCTACCATTGTTCTGACAATTAATGTTTATTTGGTGCTGTGCTGATAGAGTTTTATAGATGATATTGCACACTTGACATGCATGTCTTCATGGTGTTATTTTGTGATTTTGAAACATTTACATTGTGTCATACCACTTTTTGGTCAATTTAATTTTTAAGAAAATTAATCTGTTTCCAATGTTCTCTGATAGACATATACTCTATTTTCTGTTTTTTTTTTTCAATTTTTTATAAAAGCATTTTATAAAAAAAAACAGTTAACGTTTACAATTATAATTATTACTGACAATTTTAATTTGCTTTGCATTCACAAAGCAATAAAAGTGAACAATAATTACAAAATATTAGAGTTAAATATGTACAATGTTCTTAATAATTGTTTGCTTTTTTAGTTTTGTTTTTCAAGGGAAGAAAATAAAATATTTTGTGAAGATAACTTTGCATGTGGTTTGTAAAAATATTGTTTGGCATATCTCTCTCTCTCTCTATATATATATATATATACAGTGGGTACGGAAAGTATTCAGACCCCCATATATATATATATATATATATATATATATATATGAAAATATATAAAATGACTTTTTTGTTACATATTTCTAAGTTACACACCCGTTCCCATTTGTTTCAATTTCTTATTTTTCCCTGAAGTCTTTCCTGGATACATTTCTGTAATTAACTGCTTTTTTATTCGTTATAGTAGCAAAAACTATCGGTTAAGGCTAGATGGGATACAGCTCCGACTGCTGGGCATGCGCACATCCATATGCCCAATTTTTGCCAAGCTGAACAACAATAATTACTGTATTTGCATTATTGTAAGGGGTAGGCTTAGGGTTGGGGCAGGTGTAGACGTTAATAAAACACAATCTAATAGGTAGCAAATTTAACTTATTGTTAATAGAATCTATGTCATAAATGACCATAAATGGATAAGAAAGTGTGACACCGCCGCTCAGTTGTGATGTCATTGGCTGTGAATTTCACTTGTCACCAGCAGGACTGTCTTGTGTTTGGACTATCCTTTAACCCATATTAAACAGTGCATCGTGTTACAAAAGTATGTTTTGCTGATTTTATCACGTTTGTAATATATTAACCCTAACCCTAAGCATAACTTCAATGAACTACAATTAACAGTGCCAAGTTTTCCCTTGAATGACAGAGGCTTATGGGTAACGTAGTTTACAACTTTTTATTAACGAAATGAAATAAATATCTTTAATGGAAAACTGGATATATAAATATGTTCATTGTGCAAACCTCTATGATATTGGTAGATAGGCTGAAATTTGGTATTTTAACACTTTTATCCCTTAAGTGTTTGTAGAAACAAAGCCCATGGCAGCATCTTGTAATGCAAAATAATCTTGTAACTCCCTTTATTTCACCAAAAATTGATATACGTGTCACCATACAATAATAACTTTTTGGTGTATTGTTGTCCCAGATGTCATTAATCTGATCAAAAATGTTTATGTCTTAAGTAAAAATAATCATGGTAATTAATTATATGTAGTTTTTCCAAGTATAAAATAAACACATATGAGCCTACCTAGTAAAATGATGTATTTACCAAGAATTTTCAATACACAATATTCACCATATAAATTTTATTGAAGCATACAGCATAAAACTGATAAAGTAGCATCAAGACAAATTGAGATTCAAGAAAAATAATAATGGATCATCAAAAATACATTAACATCATATATTAATCAGTTCACACAGTGAGTGATGAAATGTCCTTAAAAGTCACACAATCCCATCCAGTCAACTATGATAAAGATCATGTGACACATACAAGACATTTGATACGGTTTCAGAAAATAATGATTCCTTATCACATCTAAACTGGTTCATTGCTCTTCCCTGTCCATTTCCCCATCATGATATTCTTCTCTCGTGTCACAGTTCACTCGTAAACAGTTTGTGGTTGATATCCAGCACCGATGTGGTGTAGCTTTTTCTCAGTAAGAGGATCTCTCAGTCCTAACATCCCATTTTCAGACAGTTCCCAGACCTGATCAAAGTAAAGCAAAAAACACAAACAATTCAGATGAATTTGTTTAATGGACAGTCAGCTCAGCTTATGTTCTGTGTGATTTTAGCAGGGTGAGCAACTATGACCCTTGAAGTACTGTACACATTCCATTTTTCAAGTGGTTTTAAGACCTTTTGAGAAGCTTTTTCTTCTCAAGAAGACATTTTACAACATCCTCTTCTTTCACTCCTTTCAAGAGCATCACTTGGTAAACCCCCCCCCCCCTCATTTGGCTGATGATATGTGGCTGGATATTGGCTGATGACATCTGTACAAAGTAAAATTGTTAAAATACTGCAATAAAAATGTCCTTATGCAAGAATTAAGAAAAAGTTACAGAGGCAAAGGACTTGCTCATGAGAAACCCATTACCATGTGTCGTTCTCAGAGACCGGAGTTTTTGCCTCTAGAATTCATCTATTGTTGCAGTAAATGTGTCTTTTTCCTCTAGAATCTTTCTCCAAAGTTCATGACTTTTCTTGCTTCCATCTTAAAACACAAATGTGTTGCTTCCATCTTAAAGGGGTCATATGATGCGATTTCAAGTTTTCCTTTCTCTTTGAAGTGTTACAAGCTCTTGGTGCATAAAGAAGATCTGTAAAGTTGCAAAGACTAAAGTCTCAAATCCAAAGAGATATTCTTTATAAAAGTTAAGAGTCAGCCACGCCTACCTAAAACGGCTCGTTCTAACATGCCCCCACATATCTACGTCAATATGTGGAAATATTAGCATAATGCAGCCCAAATGTGCACGCAAAGAAACAAGGCATGGTTTCAGGAACAGCAGTAGTGTTGATGCAGCCATGTCAGGGAGACGCTGTGTGTTTCAGTGCGAAAGCAAAAGCACTTTATTTGGCCTTCCGGAAGTAGATGCAATTAGGAATCATTGGTTAAGATTTATTTACAACAGAACAGCACAACCCAGATGTTCGAATTTGTGCAACGCATTTTATGGATGGTAAAACTAACGACATTATTAACTGTCTTGATATTTACTTTGAAAGCTGAAGCTGCGATTATGGTAAGGGGCACTACATTTCCGACGCGTGCTTGTGGTGTTCGGCCAATCACAATGCACTGGGTCAGCTGGCCAATCAGAGCAGACCGCGCTTGTCAAAGGAGGGGGCTTTGTTGAAAACGACGTGTTTGAGAGAGGTGGGGCATAGAGGACCTCCAATAATGTACAGTATTTGAAAAATAATGTGTTTTCTGAACATTAAAGCATGTCAACATATTCTGTTACACCAAATACACAAAATAATGATCTTTAAAATAGCATCATATGACCCCTTTAAAACACAAATGTGTTTTAGTCTGTGCAGTGTAAGGCCTTGCTTCAAACCAATCAACCATCAATCAACAATTTATAACACAACATTTACAAACAATGAAATAATGTAAATTGGTGTTTATATCAACCAAATCACTTTTATAACACTTGTCTGCATTTATTTAAGAAAAACAGGTGGTGTGGTTTTTAAAAACTTAAGATAAAAATGTTGCAGTCACACTTTGCTAACATGCTATAATTGTAACAGTTGTATTAAAAAAAAAAACAAATTAGAAAGAATAATCACTGCTGACATGAACAGTCCTGTGAGAGATCATCATAAAGTGCTGTATAATACAGCATTGCTTCAATACAGACATACCAGTGGACTTGTGCACCTTTCTGTCTTCGTTTGGGTGCAAGATGGCCATGTTCATTCCTCACCCTGAACAAAGAATTTCCTTGGTCTTCCTTCTCTTCTGTAACACAAGAAAATATCTACTTACTCTATATGCAATTAATATTGCTCCTTAAACATATAATTAAGTTAATTTAAAATAAGATTCAGACCAGAGCATTTGATGAATAAATGAGTAAATTCTAGAAAATTTACCTGGGAAGGGCTGATCATGGCAAGATTTGTTGAGAATCAGTAATAGCTTTTTTAGTTTTTAGGAAGGTTTGTGAGGGTTGGCTCTTAAAAGAGCTGTTGAGTTTGATATTGTAGACCTGAAAAAGAAAGACAGCACAATCTGTGAGTAATCCTGTAAGACAGAAAGGAAGGAAATATTATTACATTACATGCAACTTGTTGGTTTATACATTACTGTGTTTTTTTTAGACCGTAAAAGCAACCTCTGTAAAGATGCTGTATAATTAAATGTTAAATGAATCCATTATTAAAAGCAAGTCATTAATAGCAAGCTATATTCATATGAATTATTGTAAACATGCTAACAGGACTGTTATCAGTAGTGTAATTGATCTGGTTCTGACAAATTAATCAAAGATTTGATATATCACGTGACACATCAAACTAGCATTCCCACTCATGGAAACAGATAAATTATGTGGTGCAGAGAGACATCATGTATAGTTGGAACATGAACTGATGGGGCCTATTTGAAGTCATTTATTAAGAAGCCAATGGACAATATAAACTTTCAGACTGTGTGGGGCATCTGACTGCTTTCCAAGAAGAGCGCAACTGATTTACCAATATTGTGATATATTGAGGCAATGATTAACGGCAGCAGTAGAGTAAATGCTGCAGGATTGTCTACAAGTACACTTGTACAATATCATACAAGTGTTAAACTGAATTACTGAATTATTAAGACTTTGATGTGAGACTGTGTTTAGGGTTCTTACTAATGGGGCATTTTTAAGACTTTTACCCTGTCCAAATACCCACACTCGCAAGTTGGCCACTTGAGAGTGCGTGTACGTGACAGTGCATGCACAAGACTGTCCCAGGTCTTAATAATGCCAAAGCACAGTGCCCTTAATGCACACTAAACCCACACTCCAGAGCGCTATTCGAGGCTTAGTGTATCCCATCATGCATCAAGTTTTGGAATAAATCATGAGACTTTTTGCCGAGATCTCGCGAGATGTCACGGAAATCTTTCCAATGTAAGTTAAATATTAATAATAATAATAATTAGATATTACGAATAATTTGGTAGTAAAACAAAGTGTTGCACGTTTTATTGGTGCAAAGATAAGTATATTTATTTTGTACATAATTTGCAACTGCTTTTTAACACTTGTGGGCTTCATGCTCACTTGAACACTTGGGCCAAATACAGGAAATACGTCAAATAAGTAATAAAGTGGTCAAGTGTAAGTATTTGCACAGGGCAAAAGTTTAAGAAACAACAAATGCTGTGCAAATTATAACAGCAGGAATGTTTGATAAAAGGGTAAAACTAACACAGACCTACCACTGCAAATGTCTGCCTCCACAGCTTTCTGTCTTCTCCGTTTCTGAATGAATACCTCTCCACAAATACAACTGGGCTGACTGCTTCCTTTACGTCTTTTCAGCTAAAAATAATAATAATTTAAAAAGGAGAGAAAATAAAATATATTTATATACAGAATGTTTATAATGATCTGTGAACAAAATATTTCAGATATAAACTGATATGAATGAACTGCAAGATAGAAAAAAATAGATTTTTTTCTTTTTAATTTTTACTTTTTTTTAAATTTTACATTAAAAGGTATTACAAGCATGGTATAGTAAATGTTGTGATTACTGATAACTGTCATAAAAGCAGATCAAAACTACCATTACCGTGGTACAATCATAGTAAGTTTGGTGATTACTGTGCTATTACTATACATTTCACAGTAAAACTACAGTTACTGTGGTAAAAACATAGTAAATGTCCTGTTTACTGGGTTTTAACTTCAAATTTCACAGTAAAACTAGTTACTTTTTTAAGTATTGTGGTTACCATGTTTTACTACGAATACAACTTACATCTGTGAACCTGATATGAATATAAAACTGATCCAAGGTCTATATGGCACGTCACGTGACAGATAGCATTTAGTCACCTCAGTTAGCAGGTGTGTTAATTTAGTTAAATGCAGTGAAACTCAAAGACAGCCTCGGATGACCAATATAATACAGCGAATAAACATACAGCGCTAATCTGATTAATAAAGAAGACAGAATACATTTTATAACAGACGATAGGCTTGATTGAGATGTGCCTCGCCTTGCCTGAAATGTAGGTGAGAGTAGGCGGCTGCAGTGAGGGGAGGAGTGAAATAAGCGCAGTCAAGACGGACAGTTCTGACCTCTCGAAGCAGTGGCGGTTCTACATTGAATTACACCCTGGGCGAGACCCCATCGAGCGCGCAACAACAACACAACAAAACAAAACATTCAGCACAAACAGTTATATTTTATTATAACAACATAAGTGAAAGAGAAAATTATATATCTCAATTGCACAAATCCTTCATTAGAACATTTGAAAAACACACTTAAGAGAATCCAGTTATTTAACTATTGCAATTACAACAGGAAACACACTTTTTAAGGTGCACAATCTCCACCTCCAACTTTGCCAAAAGACAATGAACACAATTCTGCACAAAATATGACAGTATAAGTTATCAGAACTTAAATAAATATAAACTATATACATAAATGTGCCAAAAATATATACAATCAGATATATAAAAAATGTAACAAGAGCAGAATATAAAATATTCAGAATAATATACAAATAAAATATAGAATAAATATTCTAAATAGCACAACTCCTTCATCACACAAATGTGAAAACACACTAAAGAGAATCTAATTATTACACTATTGCACTAAGAACAGAAAACACAAACTAAAACTTGACCTTTCTGGCATTCCTTGATGCAAAATCATCAATGATGTCATCGTATGAAATCTGCTCCCCTATTGAGTGATTGATGCTGATGACAGCAAGGCCAGTGAGCCGTTCCTGGGACATGGTTGACCTCAGGAACAACTTGATCAACTTTAGTTTTGAAAAGCTCCTCTCTGCTTGAGCCACTGTGACTGGCAGTGTAAGTACAATCCTGAGAGCAGTCCAAAAGTTGGGGTAGATCTCTGATAGATCCTTATCATGCATAAAAGTGATAAGCTCAAGGAGGCTCATGGTCTTTGATGGCAGGTCAGGGAAGTTCTTAATTTCCTGCACAAGCTCTCTACTGTCCAAATCATGATCAGAGATGTTGGTTTATGAAATTTGAAAAGTAGTCCAATTTAAAGTTCTAATTACACAGATTTGAAAATTCCGTTGGCTAATTACAGGGCCTAACGTTAACCCAACTGATGGAAATAAATAATAACTGAATTTGTAACAGTTTTGTTGCAAAGCACAATATTATGGTGAAATTAGATCTCGTGTTTGTTGAGTTAAAACCAAATTATTGTTGTATAAGCATAGCAAGCATCATTTCCCATCCCCCCAACACTGTCACTCACGACCAGAAGTCAAGATTAAACCAATTCACCTTGGTGACCACATAATCGTTTTGTATTACCTATTTTTATTAGCCATTTCACACAATTCAGAAAAACAAAAATGTGCAGGAACTATAGGCCTGTATTTATAATATTATGAAGGAAATGTGCGTTATTTGGAAGAAAGTCGAGGTGTGACTGACTTTAGTCGACTAATTCCATTAGAGTATTGCTCTATACAGTGGATCCCCCCCTGTCCGTTCCATTTGGGAGAGACCCAGAGGTGAACTGTCCCCTGCCACAGTCTGTCCTCTCCTTTCCCCTTCTCACACAGCTTCTGTGCACGGCACCTTCTCAGCAAGCAGGGGCGCCAATTTCCCACACAGTGAAATGATAGATAATAGATAAGAATAGGTGGCGCAGAGGATTTTTTTTAACTGCTCGGGCCCCCCCTCCATGTATCATGAAAAAATGCCAACCCTGGCGGCTGCCCGGTTCGCCCGTGCCAAAAACCGCTACTGTCTCGAAGTGAACAGATACCAACGAGATCAAAGACAGATATCGCGTTATTCTCACTTACATGCTGTGTTGCTAATACACAAGATATAATTTCAGTTCTGTTGCTTTTATATGAAAATAAATATGATGAACAAGACACTCAAAGTGCTTGCTATTTAATTCCATACGAAAGGTATATTTATCATCCATTTTTACTTTAATAGCCGACAAACATGTGTTTTATATTTTTATAGAAATATGACAACAATCACATTATCTCACACAGAGATCGCACTGTCATAGTGTTTGGGAACATTCATGCATAATTTAAATAAATAATCACATGAAATTAGATTTTAAAAAATTATATATTTTAGAAGAGAACACAGCATCACGGTTGTCTGAACCAATGAGCATTATGCTGTGTCGTCAGTCAGTTGTTTCCCATCATGCTTTTGATCAGCGCAGTCGGTGGAGAGCAACTGCGCCAGACTGCACAATCCGACACAGCCGCCTCGCCGTCGTGAGAGCTTTTTTGCACACGTCAGCATGACATCAGAACAAGTCGGACGTAACTCGGACACTTTTCTACCCGGCATGCATCTCGCGGTGATCGGTTCTGCGCAGATTTTGCTCATCTCAAACAAGCCTATTAAGACAGCGTATTTACGATTACTTACCCAACTTGTGGCACATACACTGATGGCAAATATCGCGATGTGTGCTGAATGAGACTTCTTGAACGTGATTTCATAGCGATCATCAGTAGGCTTGTTTGAGATGCGCCTCGCCTTGCCTGAAATGTGAGATTGTCCTCGCTGCAGCCTGTAGCACGATGACGTAGCTGGATCAGATCCAATACATATTGGATGTTTGACGAGCATGCGCAGTATTGGATTTTAATACGCATGCGCAAAGTGGGGCTGTCATTGAAGCTAGTATTTAATGTAAATTAAACTGTAATTACGAGATATAGGTGTGTTTCATAGTCTTACACAAATTATAGTATACTGTGATTTTAAACTAGTAGTGTATTCAAACTTTATTTAAGCAACGATGGCGTAGTTTTGAATGAAGTTATACTGGGTTTTTACAGTTAATCCCACGTCCAGCAAATAAATACACACACGGTCGGGACAAGGCATATTAAGACAAAGATGACCATTAATTTTTTTGTGTGTTAGGCCTATATGCAAGTAAAATCCCTGGAGATAGATATACCAATTATAAATGGCTAAAGACATAAACCATCCATTCCGTTACGAGAGCGCGCTCTCTCTCTCTCTCTCTAGCTATATTAGAATAATATAAAATCAAAATAAACAAAATGGATCGGCATTAATCTAATACCCCCAATTAAATTTAAATAAACATGACGGATAGAATCAAAAATACATTTAGGCTGACTCTGATATGTATCAGAATCAGAATCAGCATGAGCTTTATTGCCAGGTATGGTTTCACATAAGAGGAATTTGTTTTCATGACAGAAGTACATCTTAATAATTAGCTATTTACAGTGCAACGTCTGCATATCAGTCATGTTACAGTGCTTGTTGTATCCTTATAATAATGGATACAGCATTGATGTGCATCCTGGCAATAACATATGAATTGCAGGCTATTCAAAAAATAAATAATTAAATAAATAAAGCTTTGAAGTTGCCGGTATAGACGAAAACATCGCGGATGAATTTAGACATTAAAGTTTTTACATTGTAATGTAATGTAGGTCATCGTGTAGATATGTAATGTAGGTCAAAAAAACCTTGCAACAGACCAAGTCGTTAGACTAAGTCGCTGTGGATAAAAGCGTCTGCAAAATGATAAAATGTAAATAAAAATATGAATTTATTCCAGACCTACTACAGCGCACGCGCATAAAATATCCACTACGTAGTGGATATAGTCCAGCTACGTCATCGTGCTGCAGGCTGCAGCGAGGACAGGGGCTACTGGACTCTTTCTGTTAAACAGAGTGAATTTAGTGTAGACACGTTTGATTTAAGAGTTAAAACCACTGGCTGGTCAGCATTATACATTTTATAAAAGATGAAATGCTACTGTATGCATGGGCTATTTAAATGTAGGCTATTGGCTATGACTAATTTAGATGGCAAATGTACGGTGGCCGAGAAGTGCAGAACAAATCACAATTCTGAAAACAATATAACAAATTACAAACGCAAATGCAAGTCTAAAAAACAAAATCACAATTCAGAAAGCACAACAACAATTCAGAACACATTATAACAAGTCAGAAAACACAATGACAAATTAGTGTAAATAGAATCCATTGCTAATACAAGATTTGAAAAGGGAGGAAAAAAAAGCTCTGCAAAAGGCGGGATCGAACCCGGGTTGATCGCATCAAAAAAGTCAGTGGCACATGCTTATCCATCTACGCCACAGGAGCTGATGTTTCACATCCACTTTTAACTAAATGTAAATATACACTCCATATTTTTTATTCCAGAGTAAGGGCAATTCATACAATACATTTAAACTGAGCTACTTTAATACCATCTCCGCACTTTCTACCACGACTCTGCTGTTCTTCGGCTGGTTCTTCCTGTATACGTTGATTGACAGATGTCTCATCCAGTCAGCGGTGAGTAATCCCAAACCAATAACACTGTCTCAAACTATACCTACCTCTTCCGGTTTGTCTGAATTGTCGTCGTGTGTTCTGACTTGTTATTTTGTTTTCGAATTTGTCATTGTGTTTTCTGACTTGTTGTAATGTTTTCTGAATTGTTGTTGTGCTTTCTGAATTGTTATTTTGTTTTTTAGACTTGCATTTGCGTTTGTAATTTGTTCTTTTGTTTTCAGAATTGTGATTTGTTCTGCACTTCTCTGTCACCGTACAAATGCCCTCTCTCCGCAGGTCCGGTCTCAGACCTCAAATGCATAAAACATGAGCCTTTATACAGTAGACATACTAGTGTTTCTTGCGTAAAGACAACGCTGTACTTATACAAACAAGAAGATATTTATTTACCCTTGCAAGACGTTCAGCTGCTCTGCTGTGGAACTTCAGTTCACTGCACTCAGTCAGTCAAGACGGGGTGGAGTTATGAGGTTTGACTGACAGTTTGAGTGGATCCAACAAGATTTAGTCACAAACTCTTTTTAATACCTTTCATTCGCTAAATATATTTGTAAAACAGACAGACAGACGTAAAGGGTGACCAATAGCATTGATTTATTGAAGAAGAAGAAAAAAAAATCTTTAAAAAAAGGGCACTTCGGAGTGTAAGGACAAAAAGGGCATGTGCTCTGCACAGGTTGAGCCTTACCTGTGCACGTGCCTGCGTGTGTCTGTGTGTGTGCGTGAGTGTGTCTGGATGCGTATATGTTTCTAATACCACATACCCACATTTAACATGCATAAATGGCAACTTTTTTTTTTGCTGCTTTTTGGTCATCATTTTCATATTTTGAAAGTTGCAAACACAGATCATATTTTTATAAGT
>NW_015506382.1:15555-23299 GCF_001515645.1 Sinocyclocheilus grahami
AATGCCCTCTCTCCGCAGGTCCGGTCTCAGACCTCAAATGCATAAAACATGAGCCTTTATACAGTAGACATACTAGTGTTTCTTGCGTAAAGACAACGCTGTACTTATACAAACAAGAAGATATTTATTTACCCTTGCAAGACGTTCAGCTGCTCTGCTGTGGAACTTCAGTTCACTGCACTCAGTCAGTCAAGACGGGGTGGAGTTATGAGGTTTGACTGACAGTTTGAGTGGATCCAACAAGATTTAGTCACAAACTCTTTTTAATACCTTTCATTCGCTAAATATATTTGTAAAACAGACAGACAGACGTAAAGGGTGACCAATAGCATTGATTTATTGAAGAAGAAGAAAAAAAAATCTTTAAAAAAAGGGCACTTCGGAGTGTAAGGACAAAAAGGGCATGTGCTCTGCACAGGTTGAGCCTTACCTGTGCACGTGCCTGCATTGTAAACTTACCTGGGTCTTCAGTCCATGATTAGCTCACCTCACCTCTTATCTGACAAGTCTTCGGGTTTGATTCGTTCGTTCATCACGTGATAGACCCATAAGCTTTAACCAATGCAGTCTGAGCCGGAAAGAGAATTGATTAGTTCATCTCTTGAGTCTTGGGGTTTGAGTCGTTCGTTCATCACGTGACAGCCCCATACGCTTTTTTTTAATTGCAAAAAACACATACAATAAGGCAATACAAGATCGTAAGAAGATCCTCAAGAACAGAGCACCAATCCAAATGAGAAAAAAAAACATGACGAGAGAAAAGAAAGAAAGAAAAATGATTACACAATAGGGTCTTCTAATAATTTAAATTTCTGCAATAAACCAAACAGTCTTCTTCCAGATTTACATTTTAACAGTCTTACTGATTTACAGTACATTCAAAATTCCTTAAAAACAAACAAACAATGGTTTTGTTTTAAGGCACTTACATTTATGAATATAAAATTGACCCAAAATGAAAATATTATTCAGTACAACTTGAGTATGTACATCTTCCATTATTAGACCAAAAATTTTATTATTTTTTAGAAAATTGAGAAGACAGCTTCATTGAAACTTTAAGCCACTCAAATGTCAGACCAAAAGGCTCTACTGCATGAACAGTCAATGAATAAATGTACAGTTGTTTCAATATCAACATCACAAAGCCCCATACGCTTTAATCAATGTAGTCTGAGCCGGAAAGAGAATTGATTAGTTCATCTCTCAAGTCCTTCGAATCGTTTGTTCTTTTGTCATGTGACATGACAGCATTGTATAGAGAAATTAGTTAATTTACAAGCTTCCTTACAAACGGGTGCATTGTTATTATTATTATTATTATCATCATCATCATTATAACTATTATTTACTCTTACAGTTACGTAATGCATTTCTGGTCTTAAATTGTAGCTTTTTACTTCTTACAGTTTATAAATGTGTGAATTTCTGTCATTATGGTTCTTTTCCACAACACTGAATGTTGTAACAAAGGTAATAAAGAGTTGGTTACTATTATGAAGTCTCTTTCTGGCTCAGACTGCATATGTTAAGCTTATGGGGCTGTCACGTGATGAACGAACGACTCTAATAAACCGGGGCAAGTTCAAGCTCAAACCGGTGTGCACCGTTTTGCTACGGTTTCCGGTTTGAACGACATGTTTCCTGGAAACGGTGTGCAACTATGTGCAACGGGGTTTGAGATGCGTTTTCTCTTGTTTGGTGGGTGTGTCAAACATGTCAGCCCAATCAGCAGCAACGTATATGTAAACCACGCGGTATTAAAAAGACAGCTGGCACAATGTAATTAACATCCAAATAAATTCACAAGATTCTATACTGCTCTGATTATATAACGGTAAATATTACAATATCATAGTACAACAACAGTGATCAGCAATAATGATAAGTCTAATACTCACAATAAAAATAATAAGGTCATATAGATCATAACAGTCTCGGAGGTAAGAAGTGGATTATCCTTCACCTGAAATGTTTGTCTTTTCATCCTGAAATGCGAGGCAAATGTTGGATCTTAATAATTAGGAACCACAGTTTCCACAAATCCCTTCATTTGATTGGGATGTTCTCTTTTATTCTGGACGGCAAGGGCAATGACTGTGCCATCGAGCGTATTTTGCAGTATTAAACACGTATTTATACCGATTTCATCAGGCTCCGAAAATTCTTCAAAAAGATCACAATGGCCTTCTCAGCTGCCATAGTTGCAACTCTTGCGTCATCAGAACATGATGTTCAACGCACCACCGTTTCCGTTTAAAAGACGTTTTGCACTGTTTTTGTCGGGGCTGAACGCAGCCCCGAAGACTCGAAAGATTAACTAATCAATTCTCTTTCCGGCTCAGACTGCATTGGTTAAACGTATGGGGCTGTCACGTGATGAACGAACGACTCTAAAAACCCGAAGACTCGAGAGATGAACTTATCAATTCTCTTTCCGGCTCAGACTGCATTGGTTAAACTTATGGGGCTGTCACGTGATGAATGAACGACTCGAAAAACCAGAAGAGTCGAAACAGGTGAACTACTTGACTAATTCCAGTACAGAACCTATAGGATGTTGCGGATGCGCGACTGAACGAATCACTCCCCGAGATGACTCGTTCTTCTCGAGTCACATTAAAGATTCGTTCAAAATGAACGAATCGTTCAAGAACGACCCAACACTAGGTGAGAGTAGGCGGCTGCAGTGAGGGGAGGAGTAAAATAAGCCCAGTCAAGACAGACAGTTCTGACCTCTCGAAGGGAACATATACCAACTAGATCAAAGGCAGATATCGCGTTATTCTCACTCACGGGCTGTGTTGCTAATAAAGCTGTCACGTGATGAATGAACGACTCGAAAAACCAGAAGAGTCGAAACAGGTGAACTACTTGACTAATTCCAGTACAGAACCTATAGGATGTTGCGGATGCGCGACTGAACGAATCACTCCCCGAGATGACTCGTTCTTCTCGAGTCACATTAAAGATTCGTTCAAAATGAACGAATCGTTCAAGAACGACCCAACACTAGGTGAGAGTAGGCGGCTGCAGTGAGGGGAGGAGTAAAATAAGCCCAGTCAAGACAGACAGTTCTGACCTCTCGAAGGGAACATATACCAACTAGATCAAAGGCAGATATCGCGTTATTCTCACTCACGGGCTGTGTTGCTAATAAACACGATATAATTTCAGTTCTGTTGCTTTTATATGAAAATAAATATGATGAACAAGACACTCAAAGTGCTTGCTATTTAATTCCATACGAAAGGTGTATTTATCATCCATTTTTACTTTAATAGCCGACAAACATGTGTTTTATATTTTTATAGAAATATGACAACAATCACATTATCTCACACAGAGATCGCACTGTCATAGTGTTTGGGAACATTCATGCATAATTTAAATAAATAATCACATGAAATTAGATTTTAAAAAATTATATATTTTAGAAGAGAACACAGCATCACGGTTGTCTGAACCAATGAGCATTATGCTGTGTCGTCAGTCAGTTGTTTCCCATCATGCTTTTGATCAGCGCAGTCGGTGGAGAGCAACTGCGCCAGACTGCACAATCCGACACAGCCGCCTCGCTGTCGTGAGAGCTTTTTTGCACACGTCAGCATGACATCAGAGCAAGTCGGACGTAACTCGGACACTTTTCTAACCGGCATGCATCTCGCGGTGATCACCGGTGATCAGTTCTGCGCAGATTTAGCTAATCTCAAACAAGCCTAATAGGTGCGTTCGACTTCATGCAGCACTGCGCAGACTGATCGGCGGCTGACTTGAAGCAGTGCATGCCGGTTAGAAATTGAGTCCGACTTGAACCGACGCCACGTCACTGTCACGTGTGGCATCAAAGTACCGCGATAGCGTTTCGAGAGCAGCCGGCTGACTCAGCTGGCGCAGCTTTTTCAGAGAGACTAATACCTAATACAATAATTATTGTATTAGGTATTAGTCTAATGATGACACAGCTGTTTCAGATTGGCCAAATTCACCACATGAATACTGCTCATAAATCTGTGTTTTTAGAACAGTAAAAGTTTTTTTACTGTAGTCGCAATTTTATTGAGTCACGTTTATCATGAAAGCATAAACCCCCACTTTATTAGTATTTAAATAGTATATGTTTATGTTGAACTTTATTTTTGAACAGATGGTGCTGTATTAAGCAGTATATAAAAAGTGTTTCTGTTGCTCATGAAAACGTTTCTGAAACATCTGTGTATTTGACAAATATTGCATTTAATTCACTTAATCTGTGATAGAGTATGCAAACACCGCGTGAGCGTCACTAACGGGAGCAGAAATGTCCAGCTTGATGGCTCCGTTTTCAACTCCGCCCAGACTGCAAGCGGCTACTCTCGTTGATCGCCGTCTGTAACCGTGCTTCAAGTCGAACGCACCTTAACCCTTCTCGGAAGACTCAAGAGGTGAACTGTTTCCTGTACAGAACCAATTAGATGTTGCGCATGCGCGGTCAACATGAAATGAACGAATCCCTCGCTGAGTCAACTCGTCGTTCACGAGTCATATCAAAGTGAACGAATCGTTCAAGAACGACCCATCACTAATCACTAGCACACACAGCTAGTAAAACACACGAAAGCAGGAAGGATCCAGCACTTCTTTTCAATTGTAAACATTGCATGAAGTTGGTGAAGTTTATTGATGCAGACGGAGAATGTGCTCTGTCGCTTCACGACAGCACTGAGGTCTGCGAGGCGTTCATTATATCTTCCAGCTCTTCTCAAGGCTTTGTTTGTTAAGGTAAGAGCTATGGTTTTGCTTGTCTTTATTGAAGAAGCTCGTGCCTGCTTCGCTTTACATTAAACGTTTTTATCTAGATAACTCAACGTCCACGGTGTTCGTACCACTAAAAATTATTTACTTTCTTTGTAATGAGTTTATTTGAATACAGCCTTTTTCTTGAAGGTTATACTAAATGTAGTCATATGCAATTGAAACGCATCCAAGAATGTAGTGTAACATCAGTCAAAGCTATCAGATACAGGATATGAAAGACTTCAGTTCAAGTTTGCGCTAGATTATTGCCAAATGTAAAAGCTTTGGACGAAGGACATGTTGGGTGAGGATTGTGGAAGGTTTTAGGGTGACTCGTTGGTGCAAAATTGCGGTCAATTGACACTTTCTTAGTGTCTTTGTGATGCAGAAGATAGTTAAAGGTTCGTCTCTCACCTCTGCTGGAGCCATCAACTTCACACTGAGCTTTCAGCATAACAAAGACCAGACAGACGTCTCGTTAAAACACTCAGACAGATCACACCATGTCATTTACTTTTTGAAAATGAAACAGCATAACTTTGTATATGAACTTGCGGTGTTATTCAGGTTTGTTTAATATAGTCTTTATCTTGTTATACATTGAGTAAAAAAACAAGCGTTTGTGTGATTTTGACTTGCACAAAACAGTGATGTGTCATCATGTACAGTGATGCAACAAATATTCACTCAGAGGCATAGCAGGGAATTAATCACTTAAAAGTGATGCACACACTAATATTTTGTTGGAGTGCATTTAGCTTTGATTATATTGTGCATTCGTTGTGGCATTGTTTCAACAATGTTATGCAACATCACAGCATTTATTTTCATCAAGAGTTGCATACATTTTTGGCTGAGATCTTGTATTGACAATAAGAGAGTTGAACCACTCTGTAAAGTCGACTCCAGCACATCCTCAAGACTTTCAATAGGGTTAAGCACAAGACTATGTGGTGGCCAGTTCGTACATTAAAATGATTCCTCCTGCTTCACTGAAGCATTATTTCACAAATTAAGCCTGGTGAATCTTGGTATTGTCATCCTGGAATATGTACATGGGTTCATCTTACAACATGGTTGTTTAAGAAAAGAAAAAATTTTCACTTTATTTTGATGTCTTTAACACATTCTGTTGACTATAATTAACATTGCAACCTACATATCTGCTAACTCTCAGAGTGTTACAAAGATACACATATGTCTGCAAGATCACTAAAGATCACTTCATCTAGAAAGCATCTGCTGTGTATAAACATCTGACAGACGTCTTTAAGATTCAGTTTTACATACATTCTAAATCATAAACATCTTAAAGACCTCTTCGAAATGTCTATTTGACATCTGATAGGAAACGACGTATTGCAGATGAGCAAACACTAAAAAATACGTCTTGCAGATGTAAATGCAGATGTTAAATAAACGTCTCTGAGATGTATGTGATAATTCTGTGCGACTGACGTGCCGCAAATCGGGTGATTTTAGGTCAAGGTTTGTCAGTCAGTCAATGATGCCCTCTGTCGGTAGGAAATATCAATATGGCCACTCAAATCTTCCAGTAATATGAGAGATCACTTTGTCAAATCCCTTCTTTCTCCTTATACCTTGTGAATAAAAATTTTATACCGCTTTTTGAACTGGATCATGCTTGAACATTGCTTGAGCACTGAACTTAAAGGGTTAGTTCACCCAAAAATGAAAATTAGCCTGTGTTTTACTCACCCTCGAGGCATCCTAGGTGTATATGACTTTCTTCTTTCAGACGAATCCAGTCGGAGTTATATTAAAAAATGTCCTGCCTATTCCAAGCTCTATCATTGCAGTCAGCGGGTGTTGCAGTTGAACAGTCCACAAGTCGTCAAATAAAGCGCGCACATTCATAATAAAATGTGCCTCACACGGCTCCGGGGGGTGAATAAAGGCCTCCTGTAGCGAATCCATGTGTTTTTGTAAGAAAATCCATAAATCCATATTTCATATGTAATAAACAGTTTTCTCTCACTTCCGTTTTCTGTCATACGCGGAAGACGTCGGCGTTACGTGATTAGTGACGAATGCGGAGAGAGAACAAAACAAAACGCCGGTCACAAATTAGAAGTACAAACCGAGGATTTGTAAAGAAAAATGTCAGAGGATTTCGATATAAACCAAGAGGAGACTGGTTTCCTTTGCTAAAGTAAGAAAACTTTGCTTCCTTTGCTCCTATAAACAAACTCGCAAGACTAGCATATCTCAGAGGTGTGCATATGTTCTGCATCATCCGCCGGAACGCCTTCCACGATTTTAAATATATCTAATATTCCTTTAATATTCCTTTTATTATTATCCAATATTTTACTATAATATTCCTTTCTACATTCCCGTATGATATTAATTAATTAATTTTTATATTTTTTATATTTATTTTCTGCCTCTTTAGTTCTTTGTTTTATAAATTCTCTATAGAGTGTATTTTTCTTTTTACAGGCATTTTCTAATCCCTTTGTGATCCATGGTCATTATTTTATCATATAATGATGTAAATATTCTTAAAGGGGTCATATGATGCGATTTCATTTTTCCCTTTCTCTTTGGAGTGTTACAAGCTCTTGGTGCATAAAGAAGATCTGTAAATTTGCAAAGACTAAAGTCTCAAATCCAAAGAGATATTCTTGCCCTGCCTTTCTGAAACGCTTCGATTTTTGCAAAGTTCATCGGTCTGAAAAGTGAGGTGTACTCTGATTGGCCAGCTATCCAGTGCGTTGTGATTGGCCGAATACCTCAAGCGTGTGATGGAAATGTTACGCCCCTACCATACTGTGTGATGCCCTGTCTGGCCGGAGCGACGAGACAAAAATATTAAAACCCATTATAAAAGAGACATTTGTTGCATCCAGTGGGGACATAATTACGTACATAATTTCTAGTCGTGTCCTCTTTTGGAAGGCCAAACAAAGTAGTTTCGCTTTCACAACGAAAAACAGTGTCACAC
>NW_015506382.1:23550-41842 GCF_001515645.1 Sinocyclocheilus grahami
AAGTTGATGTATTTCCTCAGCGACCAGCACGGATCAGCTCCAGGCATGACGAAGCGGATATCGTCCTCTTTTGGAAGGCCAAACAAAGTAGTTTCGCTTTCACAACGAAAAACAGTGTCACACACGGTGGCCTTGGATTGAGTGGTGGCTGGAGGACCCCGGGCTGGACTCCGCTTCGTCCACGGTGAAAGCAGATCCGGCGATCCACAGCGCGAAGTTGATGTATTTCCTCAGCGACCAGCATGACGAAGCGGATATCGTCCTCTTTTTGGGAGCGTGTTAGAACGAGCCGTTTTAGGTAGGCGTTGTTGACTCTTAACTTTTATAAAGAATATCTCTTTGGATTTGAGACTTTAGTCTTTGCAACTTTACAGATCTTCTTTATGCACCAAGAGCTTGTAACACTTCAAAGAGAAAGGAAAAATGTAATCATCATATTTAAGCATAATATGACCCCTTTAATCATTCTGTTTATATAGTTTGCTTTATACCCCTCCAGTTCAAAATCCATATGCCTACCTTTATTATCATTAATCCAAATTTCAGATATAGCAACTATTGTGAATGGTTTAGTAAATTATTTCAAATAATCCTCAATGTTATTGAAATTGGCATACAGACTTCTGCTATTAAAATTAATTAATGACAACTTACTGTCCATTTTAATGGACTGGTTAAACTGTTCCTTTGTGTAGTAGCAACAATTATTGTCGATATTGGAGAAGTTATTCTCTGGGTCTATGCTATTTTCCAAGTCCAGTAAATTATGATCAGTGTACTGAAATGTTCTCAGCTCCAGATTGTCATATACAGCTATATTTGATTTATATCGTTGTTGCCTCCAAAAGTAGGTGAACGATTTTTATCAAACTTTGCCATGGTTGCATGTGGTGCATTACATCATTTAAGTGTTCATAACTCCAGCTCATGTTGATCTTTTAGTACTTATCTAGTTCCTCAATGTTATTGATGATCAAAACTTTGGCTTGTTCCTGCGTTCTGTTCAGCTTAATAAATATTTTACAGTTTGTGGTCCACGTGTTTTGAAATTTTCCTTGTTTCCTCAAAAAATGCACTTTCCTAACAATATCCGCATTTCGTTGAGTCAGATGCTCATTTAATAAGACGTTAGTTCCTTTTAGCTTCCTTCCTTGTTTTAACAGTGCGACTTTGTGTTTTCTGTTGATTAGTCTCATGATGACAGCTGATTTTTTGCTATTATTTTTCCGGGGCAGAGGGTGGCATGCCTCGATGTTGTCAGCGTCCATTTCAGTCCCCCTAGATTGAAAAAAGGTAGCCACCTGTTGCTTCACGGAGCTGATATCCTGCTCGCCAGGCTCCCACTCTATATCAATGGTCACCGCTTGAGCGTATGACCGAGGTTTGATATGGAGCCCAGTGATGATCACATCGTTGATCCTGGTATACTCTGCTCCAACTCTGCTACTCTGCTCTCCAGGTACACCAGACGCCGGTCCTTCTCAGCGTTCTGGATGTGGAGAGCCTTTACCTCCTCCACCAGATCCAGGATGGATTTCTGCTGCAGCTTGACAGCAGAAATCTCCTCTGTCATAAACTCCAGCTACCTTTTAATGTCGTCGCCTTCCACGATTGCCAGTGCCTTCTTTGGCGGCATGCTTGTCATTGCGTCAACCCAATTACTTCCATTTATGCTTTAAATTCATAAGCCCAGCAGCCTGGCAGATCATAGTGCATTTTGTATTATTTTTATTGTTATTATTATTTTATTAGTACTATTTTTAGTCTGCATTTATTTTGTGGCTCACGTCATGCGAAATATTAACAGATTTTGATTAGAATTTATGCCCAAAAGTAGTGTTAATGTTAGGCATTGTGTCAAATGTGGCTGTCATGAGTGACCTGGTTTTTCTTTTCATATTTCATATTTAATATAATAACATATTAGAAGTAGACTACTTTTTACGATTTGCACCCTGGTTGTAATCATAGAAGCTGACTACACTGCACCATGAATCTCTTATTTACAACATGATACACTTTGGGTATAATGAGAGGATATGCAAGCATGCAGAACTTTGTGAGCAGTGAACAACAAAAAAAAAAAAATTTTTTTGTGGTACTGAGTTTATACTGATTTAAACCCCTCTGACTAGTGATTGCGTTCATGAGTTCAACAGACTTTTCTATGATGGCTAATCAGAGTAGAGCATAAAAACACTGTAAATGGAAACCTTTGTTTGACATTCCAAACACCGAGTGCACACACTGAGTGTGCACAGCAGAGTACAGGTGCATCTCAATAAATTAGAATGTCGTGGAAAAGTTCATTTATTTCAGTAATTCAACTCAAATTGTAAAACTTGTGTATTAAATAAATTCAATGCACACAGACTGAAGTAGTTTAAGACTTTGGTTCTTTTAATTGTGATGATTTTGGCTCACATTTAACAAAAACCCACCAATTCACTATCTCAACAAATTAGAATACTTCATAAGACCAATAAAAAACATTTTTTGTGAATTGTTGGCCTTCTGGAAAGTATGTTCATTTACTGTACATATACTCAATACTTGGTAGGGGCTCCTTTTGCTTTAATTACTGCCTCAATTCGGCGTGGCATGGAGGTGATCAGTTTGTGGCACTGCTGAGGTGGTATGGAAGCCCAGGTTTCTTTGACAGTGGCCTTCAGCTCATCTGCATTTTTTGGTCTCTTGTTTCTCATTTTCCTCTTGACAATACCCCATAGATTCTCTATGAGGTTCAGGTCTGTTGAGTTTGCTGGCCAGTCAAGCACACCAACACCATGGTCATTTAACTAACTTTTGGTGCTTTTGGCAGTGTGGGCAGGTGCCAAATCCTGCTGGAAAATTAAATCAGCATCTTCAAAAAGCTGGTCAGCAGAAGGAAGCATGAAGTGCTCCAAAATTTCTTGGTAAACGGGTGCAGTGATGTTGGTTTTCAAAAAACACAATGGACCAACACCAGCAGATGACATTGCACCCCAACTCATCACAGACTGTGGAAACTTAACACTGGACTTCAAGCAACTTGGGCTATGAGCTTCTCCACCCTTCCTCCAGACTCTAGGACCTTGGTTTCCAAATGAAATGCAAAACTTGCTCTCATCTGAAAAGAGGACTTTGGACCACTGGGCAACAGTCCAGTTCTTCTTCTCCTTAGCCCAGGTAAGACGCCTCTGACGTTGCCTGTGGTTCAGGAGTGGCTTAAAATAAATGCATAATACTAGAAGAGTAGTTTTAACATGGTTTATTGGAACACTACCATTATCCCAAGTCCATATTAAATGACTTATAACTCGCTTAGCTTACTTGTCTGTGCAACGTCTCTCTACAATGGGAAGCTGAGGGTAGTTTACTTCAGAAACAGAAATAATATGCTGTAACTTTTCCGTTTTTAAAGGGGTCATATGATGCGATTTCAAGTTTTTCCTTTCTCTTTGGAGTGTTACAAGCTGATTGTGCATAGATAAGATCCCTGAAGTTGCAAAGACTAAAGTCTCAAAACCACTCAATAATTGAGCTTTGTTCTTTGTTACTACTATAAACGAAGTCTCAGCTCTGAACTTCTGTCCCTTTTATAAAAAAAACAAACAAAAAACAATAAAAACCATTTTGATGTTCTTAAACTGAGGCGCTACAGCGATATGTCACGCCACATTTAAGCAGCAGCACAGAGTGGGCATCATCTCTTCCACTTTAATACAAGCTATAGTGTGAAATAAACATGAATGAACATCAGAAGTTATGTTGAAAAATCCTGCATAACTTACTGAAATGTATCATGCCTCATAAAATCACTCAGTCGGAGTTTCAACCATGAAAAGATGTAAATAAAACCGCTTGTGAGCAGTATGTCATTTAACGTTGTATTTACTTAAGGAACCTTATTCAGTTTTCAGTCTGTTAGCTATAAAAACACTAGAGGGGAGCTTATTTACCATTAATTATATGAATGTTTGAATAAACATGTCATAAAAACAAGTTTTTAATGAAAACTACCTTGTGCAATTAAGTTGTATATAGGGCTGCACGATTAATCGCATGCGATATTTAACGCGCATCTTGTCAGAAAACCGGCTTTACTGATAAGATGCGCGTTAAATATCGCTTGCGATTAATCGTGCAGCCCTAGTTGTATACGAACATTTCAGCTTTTGAGTATGATTATAATATTTGAAAATAAATAGCAGTTGAATATAATAGTTTGAGCTCCCTTGTTAATTTTATCATCTCATGGTAATTTAAAGGGTTCCCTGTATAGTTTACAGTATTCGTTACGAGAGATTTTTTTCCTTAAGTAAAACAAACTATCGGTATGGCATCGGCAGAATGAGTGATGTGGCTGCATTTGAAGCAAAACTGGATGTGTTTGTTCAAGGAGCTCATACACTCTTAAAAATTAAGGATTTAAAAGGGCGATCCCATTGGAAATAACCACTGTTCAGTTAACAGTTCTTGTTATTCAGAGTGAATAACATTTTTTAAATCTAAAGAACCTTTTTTTCCACTATAAAGATTGATTTGTGCAATGGAATTTGCATGGATTCCATGGACGCTAAAAATGTTCTCCAACCTTAATTTTCAAGAGTGTAGAGTTGAAGACAACAATGTCCTTATAGAAAGACAAAAGGAGGAGAGCCTTGACACATTCTGGACATGCTGTGCCACAAAAACGCATACCCTGTATTAATCTAGTCAAGTAAAGTCAAGTCACCTTTATTTATATAAATCATTATACAATACTGATCGTGTCAAAGCAGCTTTACAGTGTCAAACAGGAAAATAGTTTGTCAATAATGCAAGAGGACAATAACAAAGAGTCATTTTTCCAGCTAACGTCACTTCATCAATGATTCAGTGATGCCATCAACCAGTTCAGCTCTCTTCCAACAGTGTCTAAGCAAGCCAAAGGCGACAGTAAAAAGAAGGAAAAAAACCTTGGGAGAAACCAGGCTCAGTTGAGGGGCCAGTTCTCCTCTGGCCAGACGACACCAGCATGGCATAGTTTAATTCCAGGCTGCAGCACAGGTCAGATTGTGCAGAGGACTTGTCTGGTTCCCGTGGTCTTGTACCGATGTCATTGAGGTGACGAGGTCTTCACGGGGGATTGGTCTCTGGGTCGCATCTAGTTGACATGGTCTCAGCTGACATTCAGGGCTGTAGAGGTCGTCTCCAGTTGCCTTGAAATCATTGTTAATGATCTAAAGGCAGTTGGGACCACAGTCATCAAGCAAATCATTGGTATCACACTACGCCACAATGGATTGAAATCCTGCAATGCCCTCAAGGCACATGTACAGGCCCATCTGAAGTTTGCCAATGAACAACTAAATGATTCAGAGAAGGCTTGGGAGAAAGTGCTGTGGTCACATGAAACCAAAATTGAACTATTTGGCATCAACTCGACTCGCCGTGTTTGGAGGGAGAGAAATCCTGGCTATGACCCCAAGAACACAATCCCTACAGTCAAGCACAGAGGTGGAAACATTATGCTTTGGGGCTGTTTTTCTGCTAAGGGTACAGAATGACTTCACCACCTGTAAAATCTTGGAACCTTGAACCTCCTTCCCAGAACACTGAAAATGGGTCATGGATGGGTCAATGACCCAAAACATACCGACAAGTCAACAAAGGAGTAGCTCAAGAAGAAGCACATTAAGGTCATGGAGTAGCCTGGCCAGTTGCCAGAGCTTAATCCTATAGAAAGTCTGTGAAGGGAGCTGAAACTTTGAGTTGCTAAGTGACATCCAAGAAACCTTAAGGATTTAGAGAGGATCTGTAAAGAGGAGTAAACCAAAATCCCTCCTGAGATGTGTGCAAACCTGGTGACCAACTACAAGAAATGTCTTACCTCTGTGCTTGCCAACAAGGGTTTCTCCACCATATACTAAGTCATGTTTTGCTTGGGGATCAAATACTTATTTCACTCACTGAAACGCAAATCAAATAACGTTTAAAAAAAAAAAAAGATTTACTTGGTTGATATTCTA
Organism: Sinocyclocheilus grahami; assembly: GCF_001515645.1. Taxonomy (NCBI): domain Eukaryota; kingdom Metazoa; phylum Chordata; class Actinopteri; order Cypriniformes; family Cyprinidae; genus Sinocyclocheilus; species Sinocyclocheilus grahami. Next base: position 29,544 of record NW_015506382.1, read on the forward strand.
TCCAAAACAAACATAAACAACCAAAACAAACCTACCATAAAAATTACAGACCCCTTATCTATCTAGTGTGCTAACTTGCTTTGGATCTACATATGTGTTTGGAAATGCTTTCTTTGCAAACAGATTATTTTAGGGAATCTACCTGTGAGCAACAGCCAGACCTGAAATTACTTGTGTACAGAAAGCAGACTTTTTTACTTTGAATGTATAAGCTTATGAAGTTTCTGAATGTGCCTGCCATTTCATCATGCTTTAGAATAATTGTAATGTGACGATCTGGTGGGGGTCAGGTGCAGATAAAACAGAGAAAACCATAGGCTCTGGCGGGTGGACATCATACAAGTACCTCAACCGTGGCGCTTTTTACAAAGCTCATCATTCTGAAAAGCGAGGTGTGCTCTGATTGGCCAGCTATCCAGTGCGTTGTGATTGGCTGAATACCTCAAGCGTGTGACGGAAATGTTACGCCCCTTAACATACTGTGATGCCGCCTCCCGGCACGACGTGACCAGACCAATAAAAAACCCATTACAAACAAGGCATTTGTTGCCTCCAGTGGGGACATAATTACTGATTATAATGACTTAAACTGTTTTTACGCGTTGCGTATCGTGCCGTGTAAACATAAAACCGTGTCTGCATTTGTGATCGGAGGAACGACAAACAACAAGCGCTACTCTACACTGCTTAAAACTCGCATTTGAATCATCAGTGGCAAATTCTTTAAATATAAAAAAGGCTCTGGCGGGTGGACATCATACAAGTACCTCAACCGTGGCGCTTTTTACAAAGCTCATCATTCTGAAAAGCGAGGTGTGCTCTGATTGGCCAGCTATCCAGTGCGTTGTGATTGGCTGAATACCTCAAGCGTGTGACGGAAATGTTACGCCCCTTAACATACTGTGATGCCGCCTCCCGGCACGACGTGACCAGACCAATAAAAAACCCATTACAAACAAGGCATTTGTTGCCTCCAGTGGGGACATAATTACTGATTATAATGACTTAAACTGTTTTTACGCGTTGCGTATCGTGCCGTGTAAACATAAAACCGTGTCTGCATTTGTGATCGGAGGAACGACAAACAACAAGCGCTACTCTACACTGCTTAAAACTCGCATTTGAATCATCAGTGGCAAATTCTTTAAATATAAAAAATTTAATCACAGGCTGTGACTCAGTCAGAAGCATCAGACTGTCCTTTCAAAGTTGGAACTGCCTCACTTAATAAAATCAGCCTTTGAGCATAGACCCATTGTAGGCTACTCTGCAGGTTCAAGAAACAGTCCTCCATAAAATGCGTCACACAGCGTCACACACTGCAGGCTTGAGTGAGAAACGGCCGGCGGACTTGAGAACGGCGCGGCCAGCAGATTCAACGAAGGTGCAGCCGGCGGGCTTGCGGCAACCACATGTGACGACCCCGGGCTGGACTCCGCTTCATCAACGGTGAAAGCCGATCCGGTGATCCACAGCACGAAGTTAATGTATTTCCTCAGTCACCAGCACGGATCAGCACTAGGCATGAAGAAGCGGATATCGTCCTCTTTTGGAAGGCCAAACAAAGTAGTTTTGCTTTCACAATGAAACACACAGCATCTTCACGACATGGCGGCAGCAACAATACTACAGCGAGAATAAAAGCTTCTTTGTGTGAACATTTGGTCAGTGTTATGCAAATCTTCCCACACAGTGACGTAGATGTGGGGCGTGTTTAAACGAGGCGTTTTAGGAGGGCGTCTTAAAGTCTTAACTTTTATAAAGAATATCTATTTGGATTTGAGACTTTAGTCTTTGCAACTTTACAGATCTTCTTTATGCACCAAGAGCTTGTAACACTCCAAAGAGAAAGGAAAAATTGAAACTGCATCATATACCTTTAACAAACATTATATAATGCTTAACAGATCATTAGTTAATATACAGTGGGTACGGAAAGTATTCAGACCCCCTTAAATTTTTCACTCTTTGTTGTATTGCAGCCATTTGCTAAAATCAATTGTTAATTTTTTTCCTCATTAATGTACACACAGCACCCCATATTGACAGAAAAACACAGAATTGTTGACATTAACATATGATTATTTAATGTAAATTGAAATGCTTACAAATGTCATTAAACTTTCAGTTCATATGATCTTCATATGTTGGTCTTTGTTGTGTAGATCTCTATTTACACATTTTAATGAATAATCTATTTTTTAAAAATGTTTTTGTAGTACCCAACTAAAGTCGAAACTGTTCATCATTTGCAAATGTTTATAAACGTTTACTAATCATTAATACCTTTATGAGCAGTCATCTCAATGGCAAAAGTGTCCCGAAAGACCTGAATTTACCCTATTCACACATCTTTACTAATCATTTATTAATAATTTGTTCATGTTTTTGCAGTAGCCAATCTAAAGTTGAAACTATTCATAATATGTAAATGTTTATAAACGATTACTAATCATTTAGTATCTATATGGGCATTGGACTTTTAGCTAATGTAACAACGTTTGTGTAAAGGGTGGCTGGTTAAGTTTAGCTAAATGCTTGCTAAAGACATTGAAATTTTGGTGCAAAAATGTTTTTATTCCCTCAGCGCTCGGATTAGTATACTACTCTTCAGTGTATCATTAAAATACTTCTTCATTTGTCAAAACAATGTAATATAAACCGATTGAACTGTTCCCTTATTTGACCCTTTAAACCCCAACCATTAAACCTCCCCGTACCACCTAACCTTACCCATATCACACCTCAATAGCAGCAAAAATGTTGTGCATTAACACAAGCTTTTAATCATTTTATAACATCTGTTAAGATCTTTTGTAGATTTTCAATAAGTGCTTGATCATAGGGAATTGAAAGTTTAATTACATTTGTAAGCATTTTAACTTGCATGAAATAATGATTTGTTTGAACATTATCTAACGTTTAATAAGTTTATTAGCAAACATTAACAAGCACATTATCTCACGTTTCTAACTCTTTGAATATATATAACACATGATCCATTAAGCATTATATAATGTTTGTTAATGATTTATTAATGAAAGTTATTATAAAGTGTTACCAAATCCAGCGTTTAGTTGATCCTGATAAGCACTCATTGTTGCAGTTGTGAACACGACAACTGTTTTTCTTCAACGATGGGATTTGGGGTCACGACATTTTTTTTTGCGGGCGGATCGTTAAAGAACGTCACCAGTATCACTGGGTTGTTCACTGTTTGTAGTACTCCTCTTGTCTCTGCATATTCTAGACATTTAGTGTGTCTTTTAAAGGGCTTTTCACACTTAAAATAATTAATCCTCGGTCATTCTAAACCCTAGGTAAACAGAATCCTGGTTTATTTTGCTTCATGTTTCACACTGTTTAACATTGCACATCCTCATATTATATTTTGCCAACAGTACTATCAAGTTTTCAAGAATTGACTTTTTGGTGGACTATAAAGTAGGGCTGCACGATAAATCGCATGCGATATTTAACGCGCATCTTGTCAGAAAAGCCGGTTCTGTAATCAGCAGTAAATCTCCATCACCTGCGGGCTTTCACATTGAGCAGCATTAACTACACAGAGCCGTTGTTCACAGACGAGCTGCGCAAAAAATCGTGCGAATATGAACGTGGTTTTGCCCAACTCGTCAGCAGTCTCTTCTTCAATTCATATGTTTTCACTGCTCTGATCAAGGTTTCATAATCCCAGGTAAAAAGCGGTGCTGCTAACCCCACTTCTAAAAGTGTGAAACATAGCCTGTATGAGTGAGTTATTAGCATTTATTCTGGAAAGAAGAAAAAAAACACTGTTTTGAAGGACTTCCAAAGGCTAAAAACTAATGAAAGCCAACAGAAAAATTTGTCTTAGGACATATTTTGATTTGATAGTGCAATTTTGGAGAGACGCGCCTCATCGGCTCCACAGCGCCCCCTAGTCCGAAAAACACATATTTCATTCCTTTGGAATACACAAAAACTCACAAAAATTGGCAAACTAGTAGAAGCTTAGCAGCACTTTTGAATTCTGTGGTCATTTGATTTAGTCTGGGCCAGTGGGCTCCATAGCGCTTCCCCCCCGACAATTTCAAACTTTATTTATTGCTGTGGTTGCCGCAGACTTTGTCTGATCTTCACGAAATTTCATAGGGACATTGCCATCATCATGACAAACAAATTCCCTATTAACTTTTTTAGCTCCACCCAACAGGAAGTCAGACATTTTTGACTGGTAAACAGGAAGTGTCTCATATATTCTACATTCATTGTGTGATTCACATTAAATTCACATTGTATGGCAAACAAGAGCTGCATGGTTAATCATTACAAGATAACAATTTAAACTCCCATTCAGGCTTATTCTTAATTAACAAAGAGTCAGCGGACATGTATGATCACAGCTTCTGCTTTTTTCACCTTAATGGTTTGTTTTCTCATATAACAAACTATAGTCTGACTTGAACCAACATAAGAAATTAATAGTTATATGTTGTTTTTTCCCCCAAGTATAATATAGCGTTAAATTACATTTTAATTCCCATCAAATGTGCCTACATTGTTCCTCAAAATCACTGATAACGACACCCCCCTTTTATCCTGTTGTGCGGTTTGCCCTTAGCTATGGATTTGAATATTGTGCAAGGGCCCTTTGTAGGGTTGGGTATCGTTTTTTTTTTTTTCGATACCGGTGCCAAATCGATACTTTTAAAACGGTTCCGGTGCCTGAACCGATACTTATTAAAATAAATAAATAAATAAATAAATTCCCCCCAAAAATGATGCATTGGCCATTAGAATAGAAATAGAATAGAGAGTGCAAATGTTAGAGCATGTTAGTGCATTTCAAATGAAGATGAAAGAGATGTGTTTTCAACCGTTTCTTGAAAATAATAAGGACTCAACTGCTTGGATTGAGCTGGGCAGGTCATTCCACCATGAGGGGACAGTTAATATATGTTAATGTAAGTCCATGAAAGTTTTATCATAGGTAGAATGCAAAATGTTTCAATACAAGCATTTCAGTCAAATGTAATTTATGCAATATTTCAAACCTTTAACCCACTTGGGAAAATCAACCCATCGCAACATTTTAAAAGTAGCCCAATTCTGTGGAAAAAATGCGGACTTGGCAACCCTGCATCCAACAAGAGCTACCGGAGTCAGCTTTGACTGATCACAGGTCGAGAATAAAGAGATATTAGAATGTTTAAAGGGGTGGACACGAAAATCGCGGGAGCGAAACACATGTTGCGGGAGCAGGCGGCAATGGTCAGAGATTCAGCGGGAGTGGGATTAAGAAAACAGCCGAATCCCGGACATTTTTCAATTAAGAAATCCCGGCCGGACGCATTTTTGTAGGTTAAAAAGAGGACATGTCTGGGGAAATGAGGACATATGGTCACCCTAATTTATTGCTAATCGATGTATTCTTTTTAAAGTAGTATATAGAACATATTTTCTGCCTCATTCTTTGACAAGAAGCCTCATCAGATCACAAAAGGAAGCATTTGACTGGTGTTGTGGAGTAAAAAGGTAAAAACAACATGGACACTCTCGTTACTACAAAGATGTGTTGGATTTGTATTATTAGAGCTTTCCGACTTGAGTTCACGTGCATTTTCTCAGTCGGGAAATTATTTTTCACGTGCGGTGCCAGTGATGATGCTTCTTATGTCCGTTTCGGTGAACCAGAGGAATAATATTTTAATCGATCGTTCAGGCATGGCACCGAAATCTGCATTCGGATTCGGTTCTAGTACATACCGGTTACATAGGTACCGGTGCCATATTGGTACCGGGTTTCGGTACCCAACCCTAGTCCTTTGTTCTCCTGGGACAGGGGAACAACTTGTTCAATAATACTCTGATACTAGGCACATCTGTTTAAACATAATGGCAGAGTTAATCTGTGGAAGCAAGTATTTTCACACACAATTGGGTTGAAGAGACTTTGTGGTTATTTCTTATATACATACTTGTGCTGTCGAACTGTTGTATATAAGCAATATCACACTTGCAGTAATGATCAGTCAGATCAGTCAGATATTATAATCTATAATAGAGTCATATATGTTATAGAGCCATATCGCACTATTACTCATGTGATATAGACCATATATAGTATTTTCTATCAAGCATAGACTTAACTGAAATCACATAAAGACAAACCTATTACTGGAAAAAAAAGGAACAATACTCAGTCTTTAAGTCTAGGGTGTCAGGTCTGCTGTAAAGAGGATGCCAACTGAGAGAAAATCTGAGAGTTCAGACAAAATAAATAAAAATCTGGCACATCACAGAGTCTCAAACCAGCTTGAGACAACAGGGCAAATGAACAGGAGCTATGCAGCAAACTGTGTAGAGACACAGTGTGAGAACTGACCAGACCAACAGGAATAAAGACCCAACAAAATAGGGAGGAGTGAAAATGAGTTTACAGTTCAGATGTAGGTTAGCAGCCTCTGGAGTCGTTGACAGGCACCGTGCTGACAGATGCCGTGTGATAATGCAGAGTGTTTGTACACTCATAGAAAATTTTAAGAATTTAAAGACGTGGCATAATGCTTCTTGTCCAGTGTGTAACCCTTTTTAAGCTTTGTTCTGCAAATGTTGGAGGATTATGTTTGGGAAAGAGCTCTGATAGGACATGCAAAGTGATGGGACATAATTTATGAATCATAACCATGATGCCATATTGACTGGTTAGTTGATATACATTGCCCGCCATGGTGAATTTTCACCCGCATCTGGTTGGTTGGCCGGTGTTCATTTCAAAACTTGAATACGTACTAATTGGACAGCAACATGGTGTATAACAGTTATGGTGTCCACATCCAGATTTCTACTCCACATTTCCTGCCTCAGCTCAGAAACTCTGCAGATGCTATTTCACAGCCGGGTAAAGTGTGTAATTTGTCCACCCTGTCTGAGAGAGCAGAGATGGAGAGCGAGGGTAAGCAATCATTTTTCTGTGCACTGTAATTTGGCTGTCAGAAACAGCTGGCGGTGCAGCCAGAACAATGCAAGGGAAAGAAAATAGAGAGAAGGAAAGCAGAATGAGGCTAGATGAGAGCGAGAGGAGCGTTGGTTGGCAGAGCCCTGAGGGGGGGATCAGATTTTAGACACCGTCATTTAGGGCAGATGGAGTTGTGTGCACATATATGGCTGCACGTCTGAGCATGAGACACAGGTACATCTGTCTGTTTTTGCATGTTATCTGACTTTCATGCGCATATTAGACTTTTTGTGTTTTTGTTGCATGCCGAAATGCCTGTAAGTTTTGGGTGTGATCTGGGCAATCTTTGTTTCATCTGATTCGTCTGGGTTTCTCTGGCAGTGCAGTCCTGCTATCTGTTCTTTACTGAAAGTAGATGGATTTGCCCCTAAAAATAATCAGGATAAATGTGCATGATAAAAGATATCAGATCCATATCAGAGAAGTAGAAACAGACTGAAGAAAAAGAGAGAAGGGTCACTGCAGTCAGGTTCTGGAGTGTGGTTATTGATTTCTGTACTGTCCCCAGTCTGTCTGCATCTGTGTGTGTGCGTGCACGAGTGTTCTGCTACCAGTAATCCCAGACTAAAAGTCTCACTCTCTGTTTGACTGTTGTTTCTTTGCTTTTGCCACAGTCACCTGTAATAACTGGATATACAATATATCTGTCAGTTCGAATGATTAAAAAAATTATTAGTTGAAGTAGGGCTGGGCGATAAATCGATTTTTTTATCGATTAACTCGAATGTGTAATTTACGTCGATTTGTTTGAATGAAAATCTGTTTTCTCTTTAACATCTGCCGACGCTCCCCTCTGGGCTCCCGTGGTTCCGAATGGGCTCAGCCCTCCCCCCGCGCGTTTGCCATAGAGATACACAAACAACATGTCAGCGAGCAGGGAAGAACTCGTTCCCAAGAAAGGCACAATGTCATCCGTAATTTGGAATTGGTTCGGTTTTGCAGTGTCAGAGGCAGAACAAACAACACCCCGCTGGTGTGTGTGACAAAGTGTGTTTGAAGTCTGTTGCTAGTAAAGGTAGCAGTACGACCAATTTACTGCAGCACCTCAAACAGAGGCATGCTGCCGAGTGAGAGATGTTGCGCCCTATGAAACGTACAAGACCGCGGCAACACAAGCACACCCGCGAAAAACCAACCTACAGCAGTGTTACTTATTGCGCGGCTCGCCAAGCTTTACTTTGTGGCTCGCATGCAGAGCATGTGAGCGGATCGGAGTGGGAGCGGAGTGGTAAAATATCCTTAAGAGCGCAGAGCGCCTTTCTGAAGATTCTGCTCCGCTCGCTCAAAACGCTCAGCGCCGCTCGCTCAATCCAGAATGCCGTTTGGTGATTTGCTTGTTCGAGGTCGAGAATCTGTAGAGATTGAGAATAGTAGAGCAGTTATGGAGTTCAGATATTGTTTCAACGAAGTTGCAAGCCTTATACATAAATGTAAAGTAAAAAATCTAAGTTAAGAATGAGCAGGGAGAAGAAACTGAGAGGGAGTGCGGGGAGAGTTAGTAAAGATTCATATTGGAATCTGAAGTATGTCGGAGCGGGAACTGGTTCACGGTGAGCGTGAGCGGAATATTAACGGAGCGCTTGCTTGTGCGGTTAGAGCGACTGAGCGGAGCGCACGTCCATAGAGCGGAAAACGCTCACATGCTCTGCTCGCATGGCAGTAAATAATACAATGATATGATCATGCAGGCAATACAGATATTTCATAAAAACAAGCAGGGAATAACATAACCCATTAAAAAAAACTCACACCATGTCACACCGCACGCGAGTGGCACGATCCGACAAAAGACCCCAGTGATGTTGTCTACACTGGATGCAGCGCGATACGACACGACACGACACGATACCCATCAGTAAACTGATGCCTCGTTCTATTTATGACGAACTGTACTGACACTACGTTCAGATGATTTGCAACTGTAGTGTCAACAAGTGTAGACAGACTTTTAGCGCAGCGGGGCGTGGCAAGACAACTGTCGCCGCGTCCGGTGCTTTATTACAAATAATAATTTATATTTTTAAAAAAAATCCTAAAACAGCGGCATTACAAGATGGAAATATAGACTAGAAAATATATTTACACTTGCTCTGTCCAACGTCCATGAGGTCTTTCCAGCATTAAGGTAATCCTGCTTTTTAAAAAAATCATCTTGTCTCAGATACAAATTTTACTGGTAAATGATAAAGAATGCTGGCCCCTTTTGCATTGCATTGCATATCAGGGATGACAGATTGATAAAAAGACATGCTATTTATGACTAGATGTAACTTTTTATACTTGGTGGTAAAAGTGGCTCTCTGATTGACTTTGCCCTATCAGTGCGGCTCTCATAAGAAAAATAATGAAGACCACTGACCTACAGCCTTACAAACATTTACAAACTGTATCCGGTATGATAAGAATGTTATGTTACGTTATGTTGCGTTTTCACTGTTTACAATGGCAGGGCCTGCCATCTTGTCTTTTTGGCTTGTTGTTTCTGTTTGCACTTTAACCCCAAGGGGGAAATCCAGATCAAATCCCAGCAGGAAAAATCAAAACAAAATAAAGTTAAAACTTGTATTGAACAATTTTTTTGTCATCTGCAGATTGATTTTATGTAGGGGGAAAAAATCGATTTAATTCATAAATCTCTTGATGAATAATTAAATTACATTCATTTTGAGATAGTCAACATTGGCAGATAATTGGCCAGTTGGCTGACTAACATAAGTGTGTAATTGTGGCATGTATCAGTTGCAAAATCTACTATTGAATAATGCACTTTTTTTTAGTTTTGAAATATGTTTGTTCACGTAAATATATGTTACAAAATAAGATGTCCATTTAATTTCATCAATATTGACCATCATCTGCCGTCTAAAAGCATTGACATTTGCTATCGAAAATCTTTATTAACAGTAATCGTTTCTGAACCGTTTATGAGACCATTATAAGCAATTCATAGTTTGACTTCCAGAACAGTGTGAGCAGACAATGGCCATGATAACACTTGGCGTTAACATCCAAAACACGTAAGTTTAGTCATTTAAAAGCTTTATATATCAACTTATTTATAGGCTATGTATTTATTAAAATTTATTTAAATGCAACGTTTAATATGAATTGCTTATATAATAATATTAATTCATTTATATAATAATTATTTGAATATATTAAATGACTTATGAATAATTATAATTCATATAATAGGAATATAGTTAATAATTAGCAGCAAAAGACTTTGTCTCTAACATTCTTTCACTGTAAACTGCTTTAAATTGGTGCGAGAGATACAGCGGAGTGGCTTTATCGCATCAGATATTTGTCAGTGTTCTCACAGCTCATTGGTCCAGTTTGGTCTTGCGATCTCTAACCCAGAATAAATCCTGCGGAGCAGGGTAGCCATGTAGCAAAAATTATAATGGCGATGAAACCCACTCAAAACCAACCCACCTTCTTAAGCCCGAAAACTTAGAGTTTGCTCAAACTAAATGCAAACACCGAAACCGGCTTTGTGCAACAGGCCTCTGTATTGGTCCTTTTAGGTTAAGCATATTTCTGGTAGCAATAATGGCAGCTCTGCCAGCTATCAATTGTGCATATTAGTTGTTTAATAATAATTTCCCATTATATTGCAATATAAGCAGGATATTTTTTTTTTTAATCAGGGTCCACCTTTCCACAGGGTCCAAGTAGACCGTGTGCATTCAGACCAAAGTTTCTAGTGTGGAATAACACAGTAGACTCAAAGTACTGAGAGCCCCTTTACTTTTTGCACATTTTATTGTGACCTGAGACAGTCATGAATAACATCTTTTACCATCTAGAAGAGCGCATTCACAACATGAGTTAAACATTCTGACTTGCATGCAGTTTTGTGAAACAAGTTGTAATATTACATTTGTGTCTTCATCTGATCTTTTTATCTGATCTCTGTATTTATCTTGTATAATAGGATGCATTAGTTGAGTTAACCTGCTACCAAAGCGATTCAGTATACCATTCCCTCTTCAGCAACAGCTCACACAGCTCAAATGGTAATGCCCAATACTGACAATGATTGGACTATTTGAAACACTCATATTCCTTTGAGATTTCTTTTTTTCAAGACCTTGCATTATCAATAATATAGCTGAGTTTTTTTCTCATCATATTTTCGTCAACAGTATGTTTTAATTAGAAAAACGTTTCATTGTCGTCATTGATAATAAATGCCCAAATATCTCCCAAACACTTGTTTTTACTCATTTGACATATTGGTTACTCAAATGGACAAATGCCCATCCCTACTGGCAAACATCACTATTTCTATTTCTCATACTTGGGGTAATTATTAACTGCATAACAATACCATATCACTAGCTTAATCAGAACATAAAAAAAAAAAAAAAAAAAATACTGGAACCAAATTATTTTCATGACATTTGGTCCTGTTATTCTTCTGCTGATGAATATCGAATTAGCATACTCTGAAAGTGTAATTACTATTCAGCACAAAACATACATCATGACTAGTGAATTCTGAATCCTAAGCTAATGACTCTTATTAGCTGATTCTTTTTAGTAGACAAAACGCTTAAGAATCACTTAAAAAATTTCTTAATCTGACTCACTTACTGAACTGCAAATTAATTTCTTCATGTCCGACTCAAATACAAAGGAATTTCAAATGGAACTGGTAATAAACTGTAATTGTTCATTTCATTCTCATCCCTAACAATAAACTATTGAATATGGAATATTGATCTGTGTGTCTCATTTGTGGTTTTGATTACTGTGAGATTTCAGAAGTGCATGCTGATTTATGTTGATTTATGTGAGCTATTCGGTGCAATTATCATAATTGGCAGGCTGCTTATAGTAGAATCACAGAACAATAGCAGACCCAACCCTTCAGACCCTACTGCCCCAACTCTCACCCTTCTTAGCACATGAGTGCCCCCGTTTTGTCCTCTGATTTTTGCAGCAGCATGTGGTCTCTGTGTAAATAAATAGGCAGCTGGGTTATTTACTATCAGAGAAGTTGTTGACTGGGCACGAGGGAGCTATTAGCAACATGTGCTGCAGATTTTGAAAGGCATTTCATCTGGCTGTGAGAGTGTTGTCGTCATTGTCTGTGTGGTTTGAGAATGCTTCTCTCTTGGGTATGCATTTATCTCCCTTCTCATTTCTCCCTCTCTCTTATAACCAGTAAGCAGGCTGTAGTCCAGTGGTTCTCAACTGGTGGGTCATGATCTAAAAATGATATCTTCTTATTGGCTCATGTACCTCATAGGGGAAAAAAAGAATATATATATATATATCTATCTATCTA